>NW_027488596.1:0-300000 GCF_050948215.1 Halictus rubicundus | reverse complement strand
ATAGAGGAAAGGATAGGATAGAGGATAGGATAGAGGATAGGATAGAGGATTGGATAGGATAGGGGATATTATAGGATAGAGGATAGGATACGATAGAAGATAGGATAGGATAGAGTATAGGATAGAGGAAAGGATAGGATAGAGAATAGAATAGAGGATAGGATAGGATAGAGAATAGGATAGAGGATAGGACAGAGGATTGGATAGGATAAGATAGTGGATAGGATAGGATTGAGGATAGGATAGGAGATTGGATAGGAGAGAGGACAGGAGACGATAGAGGATAGGATAGGATATAGGATTGGATAGGATACGATAGAGGATAGGATAGGATAGAGTATAGGATAGAGGATAGGATAGGATAGAGGATAGGATAGGATAGAGAATAGGATAGAGGATAGGATAGGATAGAGAATAGGATAGAGGATAGGACAAAGGATTTGATAGGATAGGTTAGTGGATAGGATAGGATTGAGGATAGGATAGGATAGAGTAAAGGATAGGATAGAGGATAGGATAGAGGATAGGATAGAGTATTGGATAGGATATGGGATATTATAGGATAGAGGATAGGATACGATAGAGGATAGGATACGATAGAGGATAGGATAGAGGATAGGTTAGGATAGAGGATAGGATAGGATAGAGGATACGATAGAGGATAGGATAGGATTGAGGATAGGATAGGATAGAGGATAGGATAGGATTGAGGATAGGATAGGAGATTGGATAGGAGAGAGGACAGGAGACGATAGAGGATAGGATAGGATATAGGATTGGATAGGATACGATAGAGGATAGGATAGGATAGAGTATAGGATAGAGGATAGGATAGGATAGAGGATAGGATAGGATAGAGAATAGGATAGAGAATAGGATAGAGGATAGGACAAAGGATTTGATAGGATAGGTTAGTGGATAGGATAGGATTGAGGATAGGATAGGATAGAGGAAAGGATAGGATAGAGGATAGGATAGAGGATAGGATAGAGTATTGGATAGGATATGGGATATTATAGGATAGAGGATAGGATACGATAGAGGATAGGATACGATAGAGGATAGGATACGATAGAGGATAGGATAGAGGATAGGTTAGGATAGAGGATAGGATAGGATAGAGGATACGATAGAGGATAGGATAGGATTGAGGATAGGATAGGATAGAGGATAGGATAGGATAGAGGATAGGATAGGATAGAGAATAGGATAGAGGATAGGATAGGATAGACAATAGGATAGAGGATAGGATAGGATTGAGGATAGGATAGAATAGAGGATAGGATTGGATAGAGGAAAGGATAGGATAGAGGATAGGATAGAGGATAGGATAGAGGATTGGATAGGATAGGGGATATTATAGGATAGAGGATAGGATACGATAGAAGATAGGATAGGATAGAGTATAGGATAGAGGAAAGGATTGGATAGAGAATAGAATAGAGTATAGGATAGGATAGAGAATAGGATAGAGGATAGGACAGAGGATTGGATAGGATAGGATAGTGGATAGGATAGGATTGAGGATAGGATAGGATAGAGGATAGGATAGGATAGAGGATATAATAGGATAGAGGATAGGATAGGATAGAGGATAGGATAGGATAGAGGATAGGATAGGATAGAGGATAGGATAGGATAGAGGATAGGATTGAGGATATATTATACGATAGAGGATAGGATAGGATAGAGGATAGGATCGGATAGCGGATAGGATAGAGGTTAGGATAGGATAGAGGATAGGATAGGATAGAGGATCGGATAGGGGATTGGATAGGATAGAGGATAGGATAGGATAGAGGATAGGATAGGATAGAGAATAGGATAGAGGATAGGATAGGATAGAGGATAGGATAGTATAGAGGATAGGATATTATAGAGGATAGGATAGGGGATTGGATAGGATAGAGGATAGGATAGGATAATTGATAGGATAGGATAGACGATAGGATAGGGGATTGGATACGATAGTTGATAGAATAGGGTAGAGGATAGGATAGGATAGAGGATAGGATAGGATAGAGGATAGGATAGGATAGAGGATAGGATAGGATAGAGGATAGGATAGGATAGAGGATAGGATAGGATAGAGGAAAGGATAGGATAGAGGATAGGATAGAGGATAGGATAGAAGATTGGATAGGATATGGGATATTATAGGATAGAGGATAGGATACGATAGAGGATATTATAGGATAGAGGATAGGATAGGATAGAGGATAGGATAGGGGATTGGATAGGATAGAGGATAGGATAGGATAGAGGATAGGATAGGATAGAGGATACGATAGAGGATAGGATAGGGTTGAGGATAGGATAGGATAGAGGATAGGATAGGATAGAGGATAGGATAGGATAGAGGATAGGCTAGGATATAGGATAGGATAGAGGAAAGGATAGGATAGAGGATAGGATAGGATAGAGGATAGGATAGGAAAGAGGATAGGATACGATAGAGGATAGGATAGGATAGAGGATAGGATAGAGGATAGGATAGGATAGAGAATAGGATAGGAGATTGTATAGGATAGAGGACAGGAGACGATAGAGGATAGGATAGGATTTTGGGTTGGATATGATAGAGGATAGGGTAGGATAGAGGATAGGATAGGATAGAGGATTGTATAGGGGATTGGATAGGATAGAGGATAGGATAGGATAGAGGATAGGATAGGATAGAGGAAAGGATAGGATAGAGGATAGGATAGGATAGAGGATAGGATAGGATAGAGGATAGGATAGGATAGAGGATAGGATAGGATAGAGGATAGGATAGGATAGAGGATAGGATAGGATAGAGGATAGGATAGGATAGAGGATAGGATAGGATAGAGGATAGGATAGGATAGAGTATAGGATATAGGATTGGATAGGATAGAGGATAGGATTGAGGATAGATTATACGATAGAGGATTGGATAGGATAGAGGATAGGATAGGAGATTGCATAGGATAGAGGATAGGATACGATAGAGGATAGGGTAGGATATAGTATAGGATATGATGGAAGATATTATAGGATAGAGCACAGGATAGGGTAGAGGATACGATATTATAGTGGAGAGGATCGAATATAGGATAGGATAGGGGATTGGATAGGATAGAGGATAGGATAGGATAGTTGATAGGATAGGATAGACGATAGGATAGGGGATTGGATAGGATAGTTCATAGAATAGGATAGAGGATAGGATAGGATAGAGGATAGGATAGGATAGAGGATACGATAGGATGGAGTATAGAATAGGATAGAGGATAGGATAGGATAGAGGATAGGATATTATAGGATAGAATAGGATAGAGGATAGGATAGGATAGGATAGAGGATAGGATTGAGGATAGATTATACGATAGAGGAGAGGATAGGATAGGATAGAGGATAGGATATTATAGGATAGAATAGGATAGAGGATAGGATAGGATAGGATAGAGGATAGGATTGAGGATAGATTATACGATAGAGGAGAGGATAGGATAGGATAGAGGATAGGATAGGTTAGAGGATCGGATAGGGGATTGGATAGGATAGAGGATAGGATAGGATAGAGAATAGTATAGGAGATTGTATAGGATAGAGGACAGGAGACGATAGAGGATAGGATAGGATTTTGGGTTGGATATGATAGAGGATAGGATACGATAGAGGATAGGGAAGGATAGAGGATAGGATAGCATAGTGGATAGGAGACGATAGATGATAGGATATAATAGCGGATAGGATAGGGTTGAGGATAGGATAGGATAGAGGATCGGATAGGGGATTGGATAGGATAGAGGATTGGGTAGGATATAGTATAGGATAGGATGGAAGATATTATAGGATAGAGCACAGGATAGGGTTGAGGATACGATATTATAGTGGAGAGGATCGAATATAGGATAGGATAGGTGATTGGATAGGATAGTTGATAGAATAGGATAGAGGATAGGATAGGATAGAGGATAGGATAGGATGGAGTATAGAATAGGATAGAGGATAGGATAGGATAGAGGATAGGATAGGATAGAGGATAGGATAGGATAGAGGATAGGATAGGATAGAGGATAGGATAGGATAGAGGATAGGATAGCATAGAGGATAGGATAGGATAGAGGATAGGATAGGATAGAGGATAGGATAGGATAGAGGATAGGATAGGATAGAGGATAGGATAGGATAGAGGATAGGATAGGATAGAGGATAGGATAGGATAGAGGATAGGATAGGATAGAGGAAAGGATAGGATAGAGGATAGGATAGGATAGAGGATAGGATTGGATAGAGTATAGGATAGAGGATAGGATAGGATAGAGGATAGGATAGGATAGAGGATAGGATAGGATAGAGGATAGGATAGGATAGGATAGAAGATAGGATAGAATAGAGGATAGGCTAGGATAGAGGATAGGATAGGATAGAAGATAGGATAGGATAGAGAATAGGATAGGATAGAGGATAGGATAGGATAGAGGATAGGATAGGATAGAGGATAGGATAGTATAGAGGATAGGATAGGATAGAGGATAGGATAGGATAGAGGATAGGATAGGATAGAGGATAGGATAGGATAGGATAGAGGATAGGATAGGATAGAGGATAGGATAGGATAGGATAGAGGATAGGATACGATAGATGATATTATGGGAAAGACGATAGGATATGATAGAGGATACGATATTATAGAGGATAGGATAGGATAGAGAATAGGATAGGATAGAGGATAGGATAGGATAGAGGATAGGATAGGATAGAGGATAGGATAGGATAGAGGATAGGATAGGATAGAGGATAGGATAGGATAGAGGATAGGATAGGATAGAGGATAGGATACGATAGGATAGAGGATAGGATAGGATAGAGGATAGGATAGGATAGGATAGAGGATAGGATAGGATAGATGATATTATGGGAAAGACGATAGGATATGATAGAGGATACGATATTATAGAGGATAGGATAGGATAGAGGATCGGATAGGATAGAGGATAGGATAGGATAGAGGATAGGATCGGATAGTTGATAGGATAGGATAGACGATAGGATAGGGGATTGGATAGGATAGTTGATAGAATAGGATAGAGGATAGAATAGGATAGAGAATTGGATAGGATAGAGTACAGGATATAGGATTGGATAGGGTAGAGGATAGGAAGGATAGAGGATAGGATAGGGGATTGGATAGGATAGAGAATAGGATAGGATAGCGGATAGGATAGGATTGAGGATAGGATAGGATAGAGGATAGGATAGGATAGGATAGAGGATAGGATAGGATAGAGGATAGGATAGGATAGAAGATAGGATAGGATATAGGATAGGATAGGATAGAGGATATGATAGGATAGAGGATAGGATAGGATAGAGGATAGGATAGGATAGAGGATAGGATAGGATAGAGGATAGGATAGGACAGAGTATAGGATAGGATAGAGGATAGGATAGAGGATAGGATTTAGGATAGATTATACGATAGAGGATAGGATAGGATAGAGGATAGGATAGGTTAGAGGATAGGATAGGGTAGAGGATAGGATAGGATAGGATAGAGGATAGGATAGAGGTAAGGATAGGATAGAGGATAGGATACGATAGAGGATAGGGTAGGATATAGTATAGGATATGATGGAAGATATTATAGGATAGAGCACAGGATAGGGTAGAGGATACGATATTATAGTGGAGAGGATCGAATATAGGATAGGATAGGGGATTGGATAGGATAGAGGATAGGATAGGATAGAGGATAGGATAGGATAGAGGATAGGATAGGATAGAGGATAGGATAGGATAGAGGATAGGATAGCATAGAGGATAGGATAGGATAGAGGATAGGATAGGATAGAGGATAGGATAGGATAGAGGATAGGATAGGATAGAGGATAGGATAGGATAGGATAGAGGATAGGATAGGATAGAGGATAGGATAGGATAGGATAGAGGATAGGATAGGATAGATGATATTATGGGAAAGACGATAGGATATGATAGAGGATACGATATTATAGAGGATACGATAGGATGGAGTATAGAATAGGATAGAGGATAGGATAGGATAGAGAATAGTATAGGAGATTGTATAGGATAGAGGACAGGAGACGATAGAGGATAGGATAGGATTTTGGGTTGGATATGATAGAGGATAGGATGCGATAGAGGATAGGGAAGGATAGAGGATAGGATAGCATAGTGGATAGGAGACGATAGATGATAGGATATAATAGCGGATAGGATAGGGTTGAGGATAGGATAGGATAGAGGATCGGATAGGGGATTCGATAGGATAGAGGATTGGGTAGGATATAGTATAGGATAGGATGGAAGATATTATAGGATACAGCACAGGATAGGGTTGAGGATACGATATTATAGTGGAGAGGATCGAATATAGGATAGGATAGGTGATTGGATAGGATAGTTGATAGAATAGGATAGAGGATAGGATAGGATAGAGGATAGGATAGGATGGAGTATAGAATAGGATAGAGGATAGGATAGGATAGAGGATAGGATAGGATAGAGGATAGGATAGGATAGAGGATAGGATAGGATAGAGGATAGGATAGGATAGAGGATAGGATAGGATAGAGGATAGGATAGCATAGAGGATAGGATAGGATAGAGGATAGGATAGGATAGAGGATAGGATAGGATAGAGGATAGGATAGGATAGAGGATAGGATAGGATAGAGGATAGGATAGGATAGAGGATAGGATAGGATAGAGGATAGGATAGGATAGAGGAAAGGATAGGATAGAGGATAGGATAGGATAGAGGATAGGATTGGATAGAGTATAGGATAGAGGATAGGATAGGATAGAGGATAGGATAGGATAGAGGATAGGATAGGATAGGATAGAAGATAGGATAGAATAGAGGATAGGCTAGGATAGAGGATAGGATAGGATAGAAGATAGGATAGGATAGAGAATAGGATAGGATAGAGGATAGGATAGGATAGAGGATAGGATAGGATAGAGGATAGGATAGGATAGAGGATAGGATAGGATAGAGGATAGGATAGGATAGAGGATAGGATAGGATAGAGGATAGGATAGGATAGGATAGAGGATAGGATAGGATAGAGGATAGGATAGGATAGGATAGAGGATAGGATACGATAGATGATATTATGGGAAAGACGATAGGATATGATAGAGGATACGATATTATAGAGGATAGGATAGGATAGAGAATAGGATAGGATAGAGGATAGGATAGGATAGAGGATAGGATAGGATAGAGGATAGGATAGGATAGAGGATAGGATAGGATAGAGGATAGGATAGGATAGAGGATAGGATACGATAGGATAGAGGATAGGATAGGATAGAGGATAGGATAGGATAGGATAGAGGATAGGATAGGATAGATGATATTATGGGAAAGACGATAGGATATGATAGAGGATACGATATTATAGAGGATAGGATAGGATAGAGGATCGGATAGGATAGAGGATAGGATAGGATAGAGGATAGGATCGGATAGTTGATAGGATAGGATAGACGATAGGATAGGGGATTGGATAGGATAGTTGATAGAATAGGATAGAGGATAGAATAGGATAGAGAATTGGATAGGATAGAGTACAGGATATAGGATTGGATAGGGTAGAGGATAGGAAGGATAGAGGATAGGATAGGGGATTGGATAGGATAGAGAATAGGATAGGATAGCGGATAGGATAGGATTGAGGATAGGATAGGATAGAGGATAGGATAGGATAGGATAGAGGATAGGATAGGATAGAGGATAGGATAGGATAGAAGATAGGATAGGATATAGGATAGGATAGGATAGAGGATATGATAGGATAGAGGATAGGATAGGATAGAGGATAGGATAGGATAGAGGATAGGATAGGATAGAGGATAGGATAGGACAGAGTATAGGATAGGATAGAGGATAGGATAGAGGATAGGATTTAGGATAGATTATACGATAGAGGATAGGATAGGATAGAGGATAGGATAGGTTAGAGGATAGGATAGGGTAGAGGATAGGATAGGATAGGATAGAGGATAGGATAGAGGTAAGGATAGGATAGAGGATAGGATACGATAGAGGATAGGGTAGGATATAGTATAGGATATGATGGAAGATATTATAGGATAGAGCACAGGATAGGGTAGAGGATACGATATTATAGTGGAGAGGATCGAATATAGGATAGGATAGGGGATTGGATAGGATAGAGGATAGGATAGGATAGTTGATAGGATAGGATAGACGATAGGATAGGGGATTGGATAGGATAGTTCATAGAATAGGATAGAGGATAGGATAGGATAGAGGATAGGATAGGATAGAGGATACGATAGGATGGAGTATAGAATAGGATAGAGGATAGGATAGGATAGAGGATAGGATATTATAGGATAGAATAGGATAGAGGATAGGATAGGATAGGATAGAGGATAGGATTGAGGATAGATTATACGATAGAGGAGAGGATAGGATAGGATAGAGGATAGGATATTATAGGATAGAATAGGATAGAGGATAGGATAGGATAGGATAGAGGATAGGATTGAGGATAGATTATACGATAGAGGAGAGGATAGGATAGGATAGAGGATAGGATAGGTTAGAGGATCGGATAGGGGATTGGATAGGATAGAGGATAGGATAGGATAGAGAATAGTATAGGAGATTGTATAGGATAGAGGACAGGAGACGATAGAGGATAGGATAGGATTTTGGGTTGGATATGATAGAGGATAGGATACGATAGAGGATAGGGAAGGATAGAGGATAGGATAGCATAGTGGATAGGAGACGATAGATGATAGGATATAATAGCGGATAGGATAGGGTTGAGGATAGGATAGGATAGAGGATCGGATAGGGGATTGGATAGGATAGAGGATTGGGTAGGATATAGTATAGGATAGGATGGAAGATATTATAGGATAGAGCACAGGATAGGGTTGAGGATACGATATTATAGTGGAGAGGATCGAATATAGGATAGGATAGGTGATTGGATAGGATAGTTGATAGAATAGGATAGAGGATAGGATAGGATAGAGGATAGGATAGGATGGAGTATAGAATAGGATAGAGGATAGGATAGGATAGAGGATAGGATAGGATAGAGGATAGGATAGGATAGAGGATAGGATAGGATAGAGGATAGGATAGGATAGAGGATAGGATAGCATAGAGGATAGGATAGGATAGAGGATAGGATAGGATAGAGGATAGGATAGGATAGAGGATAGGATAGGATAGAGGATAGGATAGGATAGAGGATAGGATAGGATAGAGGATAGGATAGGATAGAGGATAGGATAGGATAGAGGAAAGGATAGGATAGAGGATAGGATAGGATAGAGGATAGGATTGGATAGAGTATAGGATAGAGGATAGGATAGGATAGAGGATAGGATAGGATAGAGGATAGGATAGGATAGAGGATAGGATAGGATAGGATAGAAGATAGGATAGAATAGAGGATAGGCTAGGATAGAGGATAGGATAGGATAGAAGATAGGATAGGATAGAGAATAGGATAGGATAGAGGATAGGATAGGATAGAGGATAGGATAGGATAGAGGATAGGATAGTATAGAGGATAGGATAGGATAGAGGATAGGATAGGATAGAGGATAGGATAGGATAGAGGATAGGATAGGATAGGATAGAGGATAGGATAGGATAGAGGATAGGATAGGATAGGATAGAGGATAGGATACGATAGATGATATTATGGGAAAGACGATAGGATATGATAGAGGATACGATATTATAGAGGATAGGATAGGATAGAGAATAGGATAGGATAGAGGATAGGATAGGATAGAGGATAGGATAGGATAGAGGATAGGATAGGATAGAGGATAGGATAGGATAGAGGATAGGATAGGATAGAGGATAGGATAGGATAGAGGATAGGATACGATAGGATAGAGGATAGGATAGGATAGAGGATAGGATAGGATAGGATAGAGGATAGGATAGGATAGATGATATTATGGGAAAGACGATAGGATATGATAGAGGATACGATATTATAGAGGATAGGATAGGATAGAGGATCGGATAGGATAGAGGATAGGATAGGATAGAGGATAGGATCGGATAGTTGATAGGATAGGATAGACGATAGGATAGGGGATTGGATAGGATAGTTGATAGAATAGGATAGAGGATAGAATAGGATAGAGAATTGGATAGGATAGAGTACAGGATATAGGATTGGATAGGGTAGAGGATAGGAAGGATAGAGGATAGGATAGGGGATTGGATAGGATAGAGAATAGGATAGGATAGCGGATAGGATAGGATTGAGGATAGGATAGGATAGAGGATAGGATAGGATAGGATAGAGGATAGGATAGGATAGAGGATAGGATAGGATAGAAGATAGGATAGGATATAGGATAGGATAGGATAGAGGATATGATAGGATAGAGGATAGGATAGGATAGAGGATAGGATAGGATAGAGGATAGGATAGGATAGAGGATAGGATAGGACAGAGTATAGGATAGGATAGAGGATAGGATAGAGGATAGGATTTAGGATAGATTATACGATAGAGGATAGGATAGGATAGAGGATAGGATAGGTTAGAGGATAGGATAGGGTAGAGGATAGGATAGGATAGGATAGAGGATAGGATAGAGGTAAGGATAGGATAGAGGATAGGATACGATAGAGGATAGGGTAGGATATAGTATAGGATATGATGGAAGATATTATAGGATAGAGCACAGGATAGGGTAGAGGATACGATATTATAGTGGAGAGGATCGAATATAGGATAGGATAGGGGATTGGATAGGATAGAGGATAGGATAGGATAGAGGATAGGATAGGATAGAGGATAGGATAGGATAGAGGATAGGATAGGATAGAGGATAGGATAGCATAGAGGATAGGATAGGATAGAGGATAGGATAGGATAGAGGATAGGATAGGATAGAGGATAGGATAGGATAGAGGATAGGATAGGATAGGATAGAGGATAGGATAGGATAGAGGATAGGATAGGATAGGATAGAGGATAGGATAGGATAGATGATATTATGGGAAAGACGATAGGATATGATAGAGGATACGATATTATAGAGGATACGATAGGATGGAGTATAGAATAGGATAGAGGATAGGATAGGATAGAGAATAGTATAGGAGATTGTATAGGATAGAGGACAGGAGACGATAGAGGATAGGATAGGATTTTGGGTTGGATATGATAGAGGATAGGATGCGATAGAGGATAGGGAAGGATAGAGGATAGGATAGCATAGTGGATAGGAGACGATAGATGATAGGATATAATAGCGGATAGGATAGGGTTGAGGATAGGATAGGATAGAGGATCGGATAGGGGATTCGATAGGATAGAGGATTGGGTAGGATATAGTATAGGATAGGATGGAAGATATTATAGGATACAGCACAGGATAGGGTTGAGGATACGATATTATAGTGGAGAGGATCGAATATAGGATAGGATAGGTGATTGGATAGGATAGTTGATAGAATAGGATAGAGGATAGGATAGGATAGAGGATAGGATAGGATGGAGTATAGAATAGGATAGAGGATAGGATAGGATAGAGGATAGGATAGGATAGAGGATAGGATAGGATAGAGGATAGGATAGGATAGAGGATAGGATAGGATAGAGGATAGGATAGGATAGAGGATAGGATAGCATAGAGGATAGGATAGGATAGAGGATAGGATAGGATAGAGGATAGGATAGGATAGAGGATAGGATAGGATAGAGGATAGGATAGGATAGAGGATAGGATAGGATAGAGGATAGGATAGGATAGAGGATAGGATAGGATAGAGGAAAGGATAGGATAGAGGATAGGATAGGATAGAGGATAGGATTGGATAGAGTATAGGATAGAGGATAGGATAGGATAGAGGATAGGATAGGATAGAGGATAGGATAGGATAGGATAGAAGATAGGATAGAATAGAGGATAGGCTAGGATAGAGGATAGGATAGGATAGAAGATAGGATAGGATAGAGAATAGGATAGGATAGAGGATAGGATAGGATAGAGGATAGGATAGGATAGAGGATAGGATAGGATAGAGGATAGGATAGGATAGAGGATAGGATAGGATAGAGGATAGGATAGGATAGAGGATAGGATAGGATAGGATAGAGGATAGGATAGGATAGAGGATAGGATAGGATAGGATAGAGGATAGGATACGATAGATGATATTATGGGAAAGACGATAGGATATGATAGAGGATACGATATTATAGAGGATAGGATAGGATAGAGAATAGGATAGGATAGAGGATAGGATAGGATAGAGGATAGGATAGGATAGAGGATAGGATAGGATAGAGGATAGGATAGGATAGAGGATAGGATAGGATAGAGGATAGGATACGATAGGATAGAGGATAGGATAGGATAGAGGATAGGATAGGATAGGATAGAGGATAGGATAGGATAGATGATATTATGGGAAAGACGATAGGATATGATAGAGGATACGATATTATAGAGGATAGGATAGGATAGAGGATCGGATAGGATAGAGGATAGGATAGGATAGAGGATAGGATCGGATAGTTGATAGGATAGGATAGACGATAGGATAGGGGATTGGATAGGATAGTTGATAGAATAGGATAGAGGATAGAATAGGATAGAGAATTGGATAGGATAGAGTACAGGATATAGGATTGGATAGGGTAGAGGATAGGAAGGATAGAGGATAGGATAGGGGATTGGATAGGATAGAGAATAGGATAGGATAGCGGATAGGATAGGATTGAGGATAGGATAGGATAGAGGATAGGATAGGATAGGATAGAGGATAGGATAGGATAGAGGATAGGATAGGATAGAAGATAGGATAGGATATAGGATAGGATAGGATAGAGGATATGATAGGATAGAGGATAGGATAGGATAGAGGATAGGATAGGATAGAGGATAGGATAGGATAGAGGATAGGATAGGACAGAGTATAGGATAGGATAGAGGATAGGATAGAGGATAGGATTTAGGATAGATTATACGATAGAGGATAGGATAGGATAGAGGATAGGATAGGTTAGAGGATAGGATAGGGTAGAGGATAGGATAGGATAGGATAGAGGATAGGATAGAGGTAAGGATAGGATAGAGGATAGGATACGATAGAGGATAGGGTAGGATATAGTATAGGATATGATGGAAGATATTATAGGATAGAGCACAGGATAGGGTAGAGGATACGATATTATAGTGGAGAGGATCGAATATAGGATAGGATAGGGGATTGGATAGGATAGAGGATAGGATAGGATAGTTGATAGGATACGATAGACGATAGGATAGGGGATTGGATAGGATAGTTCATAGATTAGGATAGAGGATAGGATAGGATAGAGGATAGGATAGGATAGAGGATACGATAGGATGGAGTATAGAATAGGATAGAGGATAGGATAGGATAGAGAATAGTATAGGAGATTGTATAGGATAGAGGACAGGAGACGATAGAGGATAGGATAGGATTTTGGGTTGGATATGATAGAGGATAGGATGCGATAGAGGATAGGGAAGGATAGAGGATAGGATAGCATAGTGGATAGGAGACGATAGATGATAGGATATAATAGCGGATAGGATAGGGTTGAGGATAGGATAGGATAGAGGATCGGATAGGGGATTCGATAGGATAGAGGATTGGGTAGGATATAGTATAGGATAGGATGGAAGATATTATAGGATACAGCACAGGATAGGGTTGAGGATACGATATTATAGTGGAGAGGATCGAATATAGGATAGGATAGGTGATTGGATAGGATAGTTGATAGAATAGGATAGAGGATAGGATAGGATAGAGGATAGGATAGGATGGAGTATAGAATAGGATAGAGGATAGGATAGGATAGAGGATAGGATAGGATAGAGGATAGGATAGGATAGAGGATAGGATAGGATAGAGGATAGGATAGGATAGAGGATAGGATAGCATAGAGGATAGGATAGGATAGAGGATAGGATAGGATAGAGGATAGGATAGGATAGAGGATAGGATAGGAAAGAGGATAGGATACGATAGAGGATAGGATAGGATAGAGGATAGGATAGAGGATAGGATAGAATAGAGGATAGGATAGGATAGAGGAACGGATAAGGGATTGGATAGGATAGAGGATAGGATAGGATAGAGAATAGGATAGGAGATTGTATAGGATAGAGGACAGGAGACGATAGAGGATAGGATTGGATTCAGGATAGGATAGAATAGAGGATAGGATTGGATAGAGGAAAGGATAGGATAGAGGATAGGATAGAGGATTGGATAGGATAGGGGATATTATAGGATAGAGGATAGGATACGATAGAAGATAGGATAGGATAGAGTATAGGATAGAGGATAGGATTGGATAGAGAATAGAATAGAGGATAGGATAGGATAGAGAATAGGATAGAGGATAGGACAGAGGATTGGATAGGATAAGATAGTGGATAGGATAGGATTGAGGATAGGATAGGAGATTGGATAGGAGAGAGGACAGGAGACGATAGAGGATAGGATAGGATATAGGATTGGATAGGATACGATAGAGGATAGGATAGGATAGAGTATAGGATAGAGGATAGGATAGGATAGAGGATAGGATAGGATAGAGAATAGGATAGGATAGAGGATATTAAAGGAAAGTGGATAGGATATGATAGAGGATACGATATTATAGAGGATAGGATAGGATAGAGGATACGATATTATAGTGGAGAGGATCGAATAGAGGATAGGATAGGGGATTGGATAGGATAGAGGATAGGATAGGATAGGATAGAGGATAGGATAGGATAGAGGATAGGATAGGATAGAGGATAGGATAGGATAGAGGATAGGATAGGATAGAGGATAGGATAGCATAGAGGATAGGATAGGATAGCAGATACGATATTATAGTGGAGAGGATCGAATAGAGGATAGGATAGGGGATTGGATAGGATATAGGATAGTATAGGATAGAGGATAGGATAGGATAGAGTATAGGATAGAGGATAGGATAGGATAGGATAGAGAGTAGGATAGAGGATAGGATAGGATAGAGGATAGGATAGAGGATAGGACAGAGGATTGGATAGGATAGGATAATGGATAGGATAGGATTGAGGATAGGATAGGATAGAGGAAAGGATAGGATAGAGGATAGGATAGGATAGAGGATAGGATAGGATAGAGGATAGGATAGGATAGAGGATAGGATAAGATAGAGGATAGGATAGGATAGAGGATAGGATAGGATAGAGGATACAATAGGTTAGAGGATAGGATAGGATAGAGGATAGGATAGGATAGAGGATAGGATAGGATAGAGGATAGGATAGGATAGAGGATAGGATAGGATAGAGGATAGGATATTATAGAGGATAGGATAGGATAGAGTATAGGATTGAATAGAGGATAGGATAGGTGATTGGATATGATAGAGGATGGGATAGGTGATTGGATAGGATAGAGAAGAGGATAGGTTAGAGGATAGGATAGGAGATTTGATAGGATAGAGGATAGGAAAGGTTAGAAAATAGGATAGGATAGAGGATAGGATAGCATAGAGGATAGGAGACGATAGAGGATAGGACAGGATAGAGGATAGGATCGGATAGAGGATAGGATAGGATAGGATAGGATATAGGATAGGATAGGATAGAGTATAGGATATAGGATTGGATAGGATAGAGGATAGGTTTGAGGATATATTATACGATAGAGGATAGGATAGGATAGACGATAGGATCGGATAGCGGATAGGATAGAGGATAGGATAGGATAGAGGATAGGATAGGATAGAGGATAGGATAGGATAGAGGATAGGATAGGATAGCAGATACGATATTATAGTGGAGAGGATCGAATAGAGGATAGGATAGGGGATTGGATAGGATATAGGATAGTATAGGATAGAGGATAGAATAGGATAGAGGATAGGATATGATAGAGGATACGATATTATAGAGGACAGGATAGGATAGAGGATCGGATAGGATAGAGGATTGGATAGGATAGAGCATACGATAGGATAGAGGACATTATAGAGAATAGGATAGGATAGAGGATAGGATAGGATAGAGGATAGGAGGCGATAGAGGATAGGATAGGATAGGATAGGATAGGATAGAGGATAGGATAGGATAGAGGATAGGATAGGATAAAGTATAGGATATAGGATTGGATAGGATAGAGGATAGGATAGGAGATTGGATAGGATAGAGGACAGGAGACGATAGAGAATAGGATAGGATAGAGGATTGGATAGGATAGAGGATAGGATAAGATAGAGGATAGGGTAGGATATAGTATAGGATAGGATGGAAGATATTATAGGATAGAGCACAGGATAGGGTAGAGGATACGATATTATAGTCGAGAGGATCGAATATAGCATAGGATAGGGGATTGGATAGGATAGAGGATAGGATAGGATAGTGGATAGGATAGGATGGAGTATAGAATAGGATAGAGGATAGGATAGGATAGAGGAAAGGATAGGATAGAGGATAGGATAGAGGATAGGATAGGATAGGATAGGATAGGATAAGATAGGATAGGATAGGATAGAGGATAGGATAGGATAGAGGATAGGATAGGATAGAGAATAGGATAGAGGATAGGATAGGATAGACAATAGGATAGAGGATAGGATAGGATTGAGGATAGGCTAGAATAGAGGATAGGATTGGATAGAGGAAAGGATAGGATAGAGGATAGGATAGAGGATAGGATAGAGGATAGGATAGAGGATAGGATAGCATAGAGGATAGGAGACGATAGAGGATAGGACAGGATAGAGGATAGGATCGGATAGAGGATAGGATAGGATAGGATAGGATATAGGATAGGATAGGATAGAGTATAGGATATAGGATTGGATAGGATAGAGGATAGGATTGAGGATATATTATACGATAGAGGATAGGATAGGATAGACGATAGGATCGGATAGCGGATAGGATAGAGGTTAGGATAGGATAGAGGATAGGATAGGATAGAGGATTGGATAGGGGATTGGATAGGATAGAGGATAGGATAGGATAGAGGATAGGATAGGATAGAGAATAGGATAGAGGATAGGATAGGATAGAGGATAGGATAGGATAGAGGATAGGATATTATAGAGGATAGGATAGGTGATTGGATATGATAGAGGATGGGATAGGTGATTGGATAGGATAGAGGATAGGATAGGTTAGAGGATACGATATTATAGTGGAGAGGATCGAATATAGGATAGGATAGGGGATTGGATAGGATAGAGGATAGGATAGGATAGTTGATAGGATAGGATAGACGATAGGATAGGGGATTGGATAGGATAGTTGATAGAATAGGGTAGAGGATAGGATAGTATAGAGGATAGGATAGGATAGAGGATAGGATAGGATTGAGGATAGGATAGGATAGAGGATAGGATAGGATAGAGGATAGGATAGGATAGAGAATAGGATAGAGGATAGGATAGGATAGACAATAGGATAGAGGATAGGATATTATTGAGGATAGGATAGAATAGAGGATAGGATAGGATAGAGGATACGATAGGATAGGATAGAGGATAGGATAGGATAGAGGATAGGATAGGATAGAGTATAGGATAGGATAGAGGATAGGATAGGATAGAGAATAGGATAGGATAGACAATAGGATAGAGGGTAGGATAGGATTGAGTATAGGATAGAATAGAGGATAGGATTGGATAGAGGAAAGGATAGGATAGAGGATAGGATAGAGGATAGGATAGAGGATAGGATAGAGGATTGGATAGGATAGGGGATATTATAGGATAGAGGATAGGATACGATAGAAGATAGCATAGGATAGAGTATAGGATAGAGGATAGGATTGAGGATAGGATAGGATAGAGGAAAGGCTTGGATAGAGGATAGGATAGAGGATAGGATAGAGGATTGGATAGGATATGGGATATTATAGGATAGAGGATAGGATACGATAGAGGATATTATAGGATAGTGGATAGGATAGGATAGAGGATAGGATAGAGGATTGGATAGGATAGAGGATAGGATAGGATAGAGGATAGGATAGGATAGAGGATACGATAGAGGATAGGATAGGATTGAGGATAGGATAGGATAGAGGATAGTATAGGATAGAGGATAGGATAGGATAGAGAATAGGATAGAGGATAGGATAGGATAGACAATAGGATAGAGGATAGGATAGGATTGAGGATAGGATAGAATAGAGGATAGGATTGGATAGAGGAAAGGATAGGATGGAGGATAGGATAGAGGATAGGATAGAGGATTGGATAGGATAGGGGATAGGTTTGAGGATATATTATACGATAGAGGATAGGATAGGATAGACGATAGGATCGGATAGCGGATAGGATAGAGGATAGGATAGGATAGAGGATAGGATAGGATAGAGGATAGGATAGGATAGAGGATAGGATAGGATAGAGGATAGGATAGCATAGCAGATACGATATTATAGTGGAGAGGATCGAATAGAGGATAGGATAGGGGATTGGATAGGATATAGGATAGTATAGGATAGAGGATAGAATAGGATAGAGGATAGGATATGATAGAGGATACGATATTATAGAGGACAGGATAGGATAGAGGATCGGATAGGATAGAGGATTGGATAGGATAGAGCATACGATAGGATAGAGGACATTATAGAGAATAGGATAGGATAGAGGATAGGATAGGATAGAGGATAGGAGGCGATAGAGGATAGGATAGGATAGGATAGGATAGAGGATAGGATAGGATAGAGGATAGGATAGGATAAAGTATAGGATATAGGATTGGATAGGATAGAGGATAGGATAGGAGATTGGATAGGATAGAGGACAGGAGACGATAGAGAATAGGATAGGATAGAGGATTGGATAGGATAGAGGATAGGATAAGATAGAGGATAGGGTAGGATATAGTATAGGATAGGATGGAAGATATTATAGGATAGAGCACAGGATAGGGTAGAGGATACGATATTATAGTCGAGAGGATCGAATATAGCATAGGATAGGGGATTGGATAGGATAGAGGATAGGATAGGATAGTGGATAGGATAGGATGGAGTATAGAATAGGATAGAGGATAGGATAGGATAGATGAAAGGATAGGATAGAGGATAGGATAGAGGATAGGATAGGATAGGATAGGATAGGATAAGATAGGATAGGATAGGATAGAGGATAGGATAGGATAGAGGATAGGATAGGATAGAGAATAGGATAGAGGATAGGATAGGATAGACAATAGGATAGAGGATAGGATAGGATTGAGGATAGGCTAGAATAGAGGATAGGATTGGATAGAGGACAGGATAGGATAGAGGATAGGATAGAGCATAGGATAGAGGATAGGATAGAGGATAGGATAGCATAGAGGATAGGAGACGATAGAGGATAGGACAGGATAGAGGATAGGATCGGATAGAGGATAGGATAGGATAGGATAGGATATAGGATAGGATAGGATAGAGTATAGGATATAGGATTGGATAGGATAGAGGATAGGATTGAGGATATATTATACGATAGAGGATAGGATAGGATAGACGATAGGATCGGATAGCGGATAGGATAGAGGTTAGGATAGGATAGAGGATAGGATAGGATAGAGGATTGGATAGGGGATTGGATAGGATAGAGGATAGGATAGGATAGAGGATAGGATAGGATAGAGAATAGGATAGAGGATAGGATAGGATAGAGGATAGGATAGGATAGAGGATAGGATATTATAGAGGATAGGATAGGTGATTGGATATGATAGAGGATGGGATAGGTGATTGGATAGGATAGAGGATAGGATAGGTTAGAGGATACGATATTATAGTGGAGAGGATCGAATATAGGATAGGATAGGGGATTGGATAGGATAGAGGATAGGATAGGATAGTTGATAGGATAGGATAGACGATAGGATAGGGGATTGGATAGGATAGTTGATAGAATAGGGTAGAGGATAGGATAGTATAGAGGATAGGATAGGATAGAGGATAGGATAGGATTGAGGATAGGATAGGATAGAGGATAGGATAGGATAGAGGATAGGATAGGATAGAGAATAGGATAGAGGATAGGATAGGATAGACAATAGGATAGAGGATAGGATATTATTGAGGATAGGATAGAATAGAGGATAGGATAGGATAGAGGATACGATAGGATAGGATAGAGGATAGAGGATAGGATAGGATAGAGGATAGGATAGGATAGAGTATAGGATAGGATAGAGGATAGGATAGGATAGAGAATAGGATAGGATAGACAATAGGATAGAGGGTAGGATAGGATTGAGTATAGGATAGAATAGAGTATAGGATAGGATAGAGGATAGGATAGGATAGAGAATAGGATAGGATAGACAATAGGATAGAGGGTAGGATAGGATTGAGTATAGGATAGAATAGAGGATAGGATTGGATAGAGGAAAGGATAGGATAGAGGATAGGATAGAGGATAGGATAGAGGATAGGATAGAGGATTGGATAGGATAGGGGATATTATAGGATAGAGGATAGGATACGATAGAAGATAGCATAGGATAGAGTATAGGATAGAGGATAGGATTGAGGATAGGATAGGATAGAGGAAAGGCTAGGATAGAGGATAGGATAGAGGATAGGATAGAGGATTGGATAGGATATGGGATATTATAGGATAGAGGATAGGATACGATAGAGGATATTATAGGATAGTGGATAGGATAGGATAGAGGATAGGATAGAGGATTGGATAGGATAGAGGATAGGATAGGATAGAGGATAGGATAGGATAGAGGATACGATAGAGGATAGGATAGGATTGAGGATAGGATAGGATAGAGGATAGTATAGGATAGAGGATAGGATAGGATAGAGAATAGGATAGAGGATAGGATAGGATAGACAATAGGATAGAGGATAGGATAGGATTGAGGATAGGATAGAATAGAGGATAGGATTGGATAGAGGAAAGGATAGGATGGAGGATAGGATAGAGGATAGGATAGAGGATTGGATAGGATAGGGGATAGGTTTGAGGATATATTATACGATAGAGGATAGGATAGGATAGACGATAGGATCGGATAGCGGATAGGATAGAGGATAGGATAGGATAGAGGATAGGATAGGATAGAGGATAGGATAGGATAGAGGATAGGATAGGATAGAGGATAGGATAGGATAGCAGATACGATATTATAGTGGAGAGGATCGAATAGAGGATGGGATAGGGGATTGGATAGGATATAGGATAGTATAGGATAGAGGATAGAATAGGATAGAGGATAGGATATGATAGAGGATACGATATTATAGAGGACAGGATAGGATAGAGGATCGGATAGGATAGAGGATTGGATAGGATAGAGCATACGATAGGATAGAGGACATTATAGAGAATAGGATAGGATAGAGGATAGGATAGGATAGAGGATAGGAGGCGATAGAGGATAGGATAGGATAGGATAGGATAGAGGATAGGATAGGATAGAGGATAGGATAGGATAAAGTATAGGATATAGGATTGGATAGGATAGAGGATAGGATAGGAGATTGGATAGGATAGAGGACAGGAGACGATAGAGAATAGGATAGGATAGAGGATTGGATAGGATAGAGGATAGGATAAGATAGAGGATAGGGTAGGATATAGTATAGGATAGGATGGAAGATATTATAGGATAGAGCACAGGATAGGGTAGAGGATACGATATTATAGTCGAGAGGATCGAATATAGCATAGGATAGGGGATTGGATAGGATAGAGGATAGGATAGGATAGTGGATAGGATAGGATGGAGTATAGAATAGGATAGAGGATAGGATAGGATAGAGGAAAGGATAGGATAGAGGATAGGATAGAGGATAGGATAGGATAGGATAGGATAGGATAAGATAGGATAGGATAGGATAGAGGATAGGATAGGATAGAGGATAGGATAGGATAGAGAATAGGATAGAGGATAGGATAGGATAGACAATAGGATAGAGGATAGGATAGGATTGAGGATAGGCTAGAATAGAGGATAGGATTGGATAGAGGAAAGGATAGGATAGAGGATAGGATAGAGGATAGGATAGAGGATAGGATAGAGGATAGGATAGCATAGAGGATAGGAGACGATAGAGGATAGGACAGGATAGAGGATAGGATCGGATAGAGGATAGGATAGGATAGGATAGGATATAGGATAGGATAGGATAGAGTATAGGATATAGGATTGGATAGGATAGAGGATAGGATTGAGGATATATTATACGATAGAGGATAGGATAGGATAGACGATAGGATCGGATAGCGGATAGGATAGAGGTTAGGATAGGATAGAGGATAGGATAGGATAGAGGATTGGATAGGGGATTGGATAGGATAGAGGATAGGATAGGATAGAGGATAGGATAGGATAGAGAATAGGATAGAGGATAGGATAGGATAGAGGATAGGATAGGATAGAGGATAGGATATTATAGAGGATAGGATAGGTGATTGGATATGATAGAGGATGGGATAGGTGATTGGATAGGATAGAGGATAGGATAGGTTAGAGGATACGATATTATAGTGGAGAGGATCGAATATAGGATAGGATAGGGGATTGGATAGGATAGAGGATAGGATAGCATAGAGGATAGGAGACGATAGAGGATAGGACAGGATAGAGGATAGGATCGGATAGAGGATAGGATAGGATAGGATAGGATATAGGATAGGATAGGATAGAGTATAGGATATAGGATTGGATAGGATAGAGGATAGGATTGAGGATATATTATACGATAGAGGATAGGATAGGATAGACGATAGGATCGGATAGCGGATAGGATAGAGGTTAGGATAGGATAGAGGATAGGATAGGATAGAGGATTGGATAGGGGATTGGATTGGATAGAGGATAGGATAGGATAGAGGATAGGATAGGATAGAGAATAGGATAGAGGATAGGATAGGATAGAGGATAGGATAGGATAGAGGATAGGATATTATAGAGGATAGGATAGGTGATTGGATATGATAGAGGATGGGATAGATGATTGGATAGGATAGAGGATAGGTTAGGATAGAGGATAGGATAGGATAGAGGATACGATAGAGGATAGGATAGGATTGAGGATAGGATAGGATAGAGGATAGGATAAGATAGTGGATAGGATAGGATTGAGGATAGGATAGGAGATTGGATAGGAGAGAGGACAGGAGACGATAGAGGATAGGATAGGATATAGGATTGGATAGGATACGATAGAGGATAGGATAGGATAGAGTATAGGATAGAGGATAGGATAGGATAGAGGATAGGATAGGACAGAGAATAGGATAGAGGATAGGATAGGATAGAGAATAGGATAGAGGATAGTATAGGATAGGGGTTAGGATAGGATAGAGAATAGGAAAGAGGATAGGATAGGATAGAGAATAGGATAGAGGATAGGACAGAGGATTGGATAGGATAGGATAGTGGATAGGATAGGATTGAGGATAGTACAGGATAGAGGAAAGGATAGGATAGAGGATAGGATAGAGGATATTATAGGATAGAGGATAGGACAGAGGATTGGATAGGATAAGATAGTGGATAGGATAGGATTGAGGATAGGATAGGAGATTGGATAGGAGAGAGGACAGGAGACGATAGAGGATAGGATAGGATATAGGATTGGATAGGATACGATAGAGGATAGGGTAGGATAGAGTATAGGATAGAGGATAGGATAGGATAGAGGATAGGATAGGATAGAGAATAGGATAGAGGATAGGATAGGATAAGAATAGGATAGAGGATAGGACAGAGGATTGGATAGGATAGGATAGTGGATAGGATAGGATTGAGGATAGTACAGGATAGAGGAAAGGATAGGATAGAGGATAGGATAGAGGATAGTTTAGAGGATTGGATAGGATATGGGATATTATAGGATAGAGGATAGGATACGATAGAGGATAGGATACGATAGAGGATAGGATAGAGGATAGGTTAGGATAGAGGATAGGATAGGATAGAGAATAGGATAGAGGATAGGACAGAGGATTGGATAGGATAGGATAGTGGATAGGATAGGATTGAGGATAGGATAGGATAGAGGATAGGATAGGATAGAGGATAGGATAGGATAGAGGATAGGATAAGATAGAGGATAGGATAGGATAGAGGATAGGATAGGATAGAGGATATAATAGGATAGAGGATAGGATAGGATAGAGGATAGGATAGGATAGAGGATAGGATAGGATAGAGGATAGGATAGGATAGAGTATAGGATAGAGGATAGGATAGGATAGAGGATAGGATAGGACAGAGAATAGGATAGAGGATAGGATAGGATAGAGAATAGGATAGAGGATAGTATAGGATAGGGGTTAGGATAGGATAGAGAATAGGAAAGAGGATAGGATAGGAGAGAGAATAGGATAGAGGATAGGACAGAGGATTGGATAGGATAGGATAGTGGATAGGATAGGATTGAGGATAGTACAGGATAGAGGAAAGGATAGGATAGAGGATAGGATAGAGGATATTATAGGATAGAGGATAGGACAGAGGATTGGATAGGATAAGATAGTGGATAGGATAGGATTGAGGATAGGATAGGAGATTGGATAGGAGAGAGGACAGGAGACGATAGAGGATAGGATAGGATATAGGATTGGATAGGATACGATAGAGGATAGGGTAGGATAGAGTATAGGATAGAGGATAGGATAGGATAGAGGATAGGATAGGATAGAGAATAGGATAGAGGATAGGATAGGATTGAGGATAGTATAGAATAGAGGATAGGATTGGATAGAGGAAAGGATAGGATAGAGGATAGGATAGAGGATAGGATAGAGGATTGGATAGGATATGGGATATTATAGGATAGAGGATAGGATACGATAGAGGATATTATAGGATAGAGGATAGGATAGGATAGAGGATAGGATAGGGGATTGGATAGGATAGAGGATAGGATAGGATAGAGGATAGGATAGGATAGAGGATACGATAGAGGATAGGATAGGATTGAGGATAGGATAGGATAGAGGATAGGATAGGATAGAGGATAGGATAGGATAGAGGATAGGCTAGGATATAGGATAGGATAGAGGAAAGGATAGGATAGAGGATAGGATAGGATAGAGGATAGGATAGGATAGAGAATAGGATAGAGGTTAGGATAGGGTAGAGGATAGGATAGGATAGTGGATAGGATATTATAGAGGATAGGATAGGTGATTGGATATGATAGAGGATGGGATAGGTGATTGGATAGGATAGAGGATAGGATAGGTTAGAGGATACGATATTATAGTGGAGAGGATCGAATATAGGATAGGATAGGGGATTGGATAGGATAGAGGATAGGATAGGATTGAGGATAGGATAGGAGATTGGATAGGAAAGAGGACAGGAGACGATAGAGGATAGGATAGGATATAGTATTGGATAGGATAGAGGATAGGATACGATAGAGGATAGGATAGGATAGAAGATAGGATAGGATAGAGGATAGGATAGGGGATTGGATAGGATAGTTGATGGAATAGGATAGAGGATAGGATAGGATAGAGAATAGGATAGGATAGATGATATTAAAGGAAAGAGGATAGGATATGATAGAGGATACGATATTATAGAGGATATGATACGATAGAGGATAGGATAGAGGATAGGATAGTATAGAGGATAGGATAGGATAGAGGATACGATAGGATAGAGGATAGGATAGGATAGAGGATAGGATAGGATAGAGGATAGGATAGTATAGAGGATAGGATAGGATAGAGGATAGGATAGGATAGAGGATAGGATAGGGTAGAGGATAGGATAGGATAGAGGATAGGATAGGATAGAGGATAGGATAGGATAGAGGATAGGATAGGATAGAGCATAGGATAGGATAGAGGATAGGATAGGATAGAGGATAGGATAGGATAGAGGATAGGATAGGATAGAGGATAGGATAGGATAGAGGTTAGGATAGGATAGAGGATAGGATAGGGTAGAGGATAGGATAGGAAAGATGATAGGATACGATAGAGGATAGGATAGGATAGAGGATAGGATAGAGGATAGGATAGGATAGAGGATCGGATAGGGGATTGGATAGGATAGAGGATAGGATAGGATAGAGAATAGGATAGGAGATTGTATAGGATAGAGGACAGGAGACGATAGAGGATAGGATAGGATTTTGGGTTGGATATGATAGAGGATAGGGTAGGATAGAGGATAGGATAGGATAGAGGATTGTATAGGGGATTGGATAGGATAGAGGATAGGATAGGATAGAGGATAGGATAGGATAGAGGATAGGATAGAATAGAAGATAGGATAGGATAGAGGATAGGATAGGATAGAGGATAGGATAGGATAGAGGATGGGATAGGATAGAGGATAGGATAGGATAGAGGATAGGATAGGATAGACGATAGGATAGGATAGCGGATAGGATAGAGGTTAGGATAGGATAGAGGATAGGATAGGATAGAGGATTGGATAGGGGATTGGATTGGATAGAGGATAGGATAGGATAGAGGATAGGATAGGATAGAGAATAGGATAGAGGATAGGATAGGATAGAGGATAGGATAGGATAGAGGATAGGATATTATAGAGGATAGGATAGGTGATTGGATATGATAGAGGATGGGATAGGTGATTGGATAGGATAGAGGATAGGATAGGTTAGAGGATACGATATTATAGTGGAGAGGATCGAATATAGGATAGGATAGGGGATTGGATAGGATAGAGGATAGGATAGGATAGAGGATAGGATAGGATAGAGAATAGGATAGAGGATAGGATAGGATAGAGAATAGGATAGAGGATAGGACAGAGGATTGGATAGGATAGGATAGTGGATAGGATAGGATTGAGGATAGTACAGGATAGAGGAAAGGATAGGATAGAGGATAGGATAGAGGATAGGATAGAGGATTGGATAGGATAGGGGATATTATATGATAGAGGATAGGATACGATAGAAGATAGCATAGGATAGAGTATAGGATAGAGGATATGATTGAGGATAGGATAGGATAGAGGAAAGGATAGGATAGAGGATAGGATAGAGGATAGGATAGAGGATTGGATAGGATATGGGATATTATAGGATAGAGGATAGGATACGATAGAGGATATTATAGGATAGAGGATAGGATAGGATAGAGGATAGGATAGGATTGAGGATAGGCTAGAATAGAGGATAGGATTGGATAGAGGAAAGGATAGGATAGAGGATAGGATAGAGGATAGGATAGAGGATAGGATAGAGGATAGGATAGCATAGAGGATAGGAGACGATAGAGGATAGGACAGGATAGAGGATAGGATCGGATAGAGGATAGGATAGGATAGGATAGGATATAGGATAGGATAGGATAGAGTATAGGATATAGGATTGGATAGGATAGAGGATAGGATTGAGGATATATTATACGATAGAGGATAGGATAGGATAGACGATAGGATCGGATAGCGGATAGGATAGAGGTTAGGATAGGATAGAGGATAGGATAGGATAGAGGATTGGATAGGGGATTGGATAGGATAGAGGATAGGATAGGATAGAGGATAGGATAGGATAGAGAATAGGATAGAGGATAGGATAGGATAGAGGATAGGATAGGATAGAGGATAGGATATTATAGAGGATAGGATAGGTGATTGGATATGATAGAGGATGGGATAGGTGATTGGATAGGATAGAGGATAGGATAGGTTAGAGGATACGATATTATAGTGGAGAGGATCGAATATAGGATAGGATAGGGGATTGGATAGGATAGAGGATAGGATAGGATAGTTGATAGGATAGGATAGACGATAGGATAGGGGATTGGATAGGATAGTTGATAGAATAGGGTAGAGGATAGGATAGTATAGAGGATAGGATAGGATAGAGGATAGGATAGGATTGAGGATAGGATAGGATAGAGGATAGGATAGGATAGAGGATAGGATAGGATAGAGAATAGGATAGAGGATAGGATAGGATAGACAATAGGATAGAGGATAGGATATTATTGAGGATAGGATAGAATAGAGGATAGGATAGGATAGAGGATACGATAGGATAGGATAGAGGATAGGATAGGATAGAGGATAGGATAGGATAGAGTATTTGATAGGATAGAGGATAGGATAGGATAGAGAATAGGATAGGATAGACAATAGGATAGAGGGTAGGATAGGATTGAGTATAGGATAGAATAGAGGATAGGATTGGATAGAGGAAAGGATAGGATAGAGGATAGGATAGAGGATAGGATAGAGGATAGGATAGAGGATTGGATAGGATAGGGGATATTATAGGATAGAGGATAGGATACGATAGAAGATAGCATAGGATAGAGTATAGGATAGAGGATAGGATTGAGGATAGGATAGGATAGAGGAAAGGCTAGGATAGAGGATAGGATAGAGGATAGGATAGAGGATTGGATAGGATATGGGATATTATAGGATAGAGGATAGGATACGATAGAGGATATTATAGGATAGTGGATAGGATAGGATAGAGGATAGGATAGAGGATTGGATAGGATAGAGGATAGGATAGGATAGAGGATAGGATAGGATAGAGGATACGATAGAGGATAGGATAGGATTGAGGATAGGATAGGATAGAGGATAGTATAGGATAGAGGATAGGATAGGATAGAGAATAGGATAGAGGATAGGATAGGATAGACAATAGGATAGAGGATAGGATAGGATTGAGGATAGGATAGAATAGAGGATAGGATTGGATAGAGGAAAGGATAGGATGGAGGATAGGATAGAGGATAGGATAGAGGATTGGATAGGATAGGGGATATTATAGGATAGCGGATAGGATACGATAGAAGATAGGATAGGATAGAGTATAGGATAGAGGATAGGATTGGATAGAGAATAGAATAGAGGATAGGATAGGATAGAGAATAGGATAGAGGATAGGACAGAGGATTGGATAGGATAAGATAGTGGATAGGATAGGATTGAGGATAGGATAGGAGATTGGATAGGAGAGAGGACAGGAGACGATAGAGGATAGGATAGGATAGAGGATAGGATAGCATAGAGGATAGGAGACGATAGAGGATAGGACAGGATAGAGGATAGGATCGGATAGAGGATAGGATAGGATAGGATAGGATATAGGATAGGATAGGATAGAGTATAGGATATAGGATTGGATAGGATAGAGGATAGGATTGAGGATATATTATACGATAGAGGATAGGATAGGATAGACGATAGGATCGGATAGCGGATAGGATAGAGGTTAGGATAGGATAGAGGATAGGATAGGATAGAGGATTGGATAGGGGATTGGATTGGATAGAGGATAGGATAGGATAGAGGATAGGATAGGATAGAGAATAGGATAGAGGATAGGATAGGATAGAGGATAGGATAGGATAGAGGATAGGATATTATAGAGGATAGGATAGGTGATTGGATATGATAGAGGATGGGATAGATGATTGGATAGGATAGAGGATAGGTTAGGATAGAGGATAGGATAGGATAGAGGATACGATAGAGGATAGGATAGGATTGAGGATAGGATAGGATAGAGGATAGGATAAGATAGTGGATAGGATAGGATTGAGGATAGGATAGGAGATTGGATAGGAGAGAGGACAGGAGACGATAGAGGATAGGATAGGATATAGGATTGGATAGGATACGATAGAGGATAGGATAGGATAGAGTATAGGATAGAGGATAGGATAGGATAGAGGATAGGATAGGACAGAGAATAGGATAGAGGATAGGATAGGATAGAGAATAGGATAGAGGATAGTATAGGATAGGGGTTAGGATAGGATAGAGAATAGGAAAGAGGATAGGATAGGATAGAGAATAGGATAGAGGATAGGACAGAGGATTGGATAGGATAGGATAGTGGATAGGATAGGATTGAGGATAGTACAGGATAGAGGAAAGGATAGGATAGAGGATAGGATAGAGGATATTATAGGATAGAGGATAGGACAGAGGATTGGATAGGATAAGATAGTGGATAGGATAGGATTGAGGATAGGATAGGAGATTGGATAGGAGAGAGGACAGGAGACGATAGAGGATAGGATAGGATATAGGATTGGATAGGATACGATAGAGGATAGGGTAGGATAGAGTATAGGATAGAGGATAGGATAGGATAGAGGATAGGATAGGATAGAGAATAGGATAGAGGATAGGATAGGATAAGAATAGGATAGAGGATAGGACAGAGGATTGGATAGGATAGGATAGTGGATAGGATAGGATTGAGGATAGTACAGGATAGAGGAAAGGATAGGATAGAGGATAGGATAGAGGATAGTTTAGAGGATTGGATAGGATATGGGATATTATAGGATAGAGGATAGGATACGATAGAGGATAGGATACGATAGAGGATAGGATAGAGGATAGGTTAGGATAGAGGATAGGATAGGATAGAGAATAGGATAGAGGATAGGACAGAGGATTGGATAGGATAGGATAGTGGATAGGATAGGATTGAGGATAGGATAGGATAGAGGATAGGATAGGATAGAGGATAGGATAGGATAGAGGATAGGATAAGATAGAGGATAGGATAGGATAGAGGATAGGATAGGATAGAGGATATAATAGGATAGAGGATAGGATAGGATAGAGGATAGGATAGGATAGAGGATAGGATAGGATAGAGGATAGGATAGGATAGAGTATAGGATAGAGGATAGGATAGGATAGAGGATAGGATAGGACAGAGAATAGGATAGAGGATAGGATAGGATAGAGAATAGGATAGAGGATAGTATAGGATAGGGGTTAGGATAGGATAGAGAATAGGAAAGAGGATAGGATAGGAGAGAGAATAGGATAGAGGATAGGACAGAGGATTGGATAGGATAGGATAGTGGATAGGATAGGATTGAGGATAGTACAGGATAGAGGAAAGGATAGGATAGAGGATAGGATAGAGGATATTATAGGATAGAGGATAGGACAGAGGATTGGATAGGATAAGATAGTGGATAGGATAGGATTGAGGATAGGATAGGAGATTGGATAGGAGAGAGGACAGGAGACGATAGAGGATAGGATAGGATATAGGATTGGATAGGATACGATAGAGGATAGGGTAGGATAGAGTATAGGATAGAGGATAGGATAGGATAGAGGATAGGATAGGATAGAGAATAGGATAGAGGATAGGATAGGATTGAGGATAGTATAGAATAGAGGATAGGATTGGATAGAGGAAAGGATAGGATAGAGGATAGGATAGAGGATAGGATAGAGGATTGGATAGGATATGGGATATTATAGGATAGAGGATAGGATACGATAGAGGATATTATAGGATAGAGGATAGGATAGGATAGAGGATAGGATAGGGGATTGGATAGGATAGAGGATAGGATAGGATAGAGGATAGGATAGGATAGAGGATACGATAGAGGATAGGATAGGATTGAGGATAGGATAGGATAGAGAATAGGATAGGATAGATGATATTAAAGGAAAGAGGATAGGATATGATAGAGGATACGATATTATAGAGGATATGATACGATAGAGGATAGGATAGAGGATAGGATAGTATAGAGGATAGGATAGGATAGAGGATACGATAGGATAGAGGATAGGATAGGATAGAGGATAGGATAGGATAGAGGATAGGATAGTATAGAGGATAGGATAGGATAGAGGATAGGATAGGATAGAGGATAGGATAGGGTAGAGGATAGGATAGGATAGAGGATAGGATAGAGGATAGGATAGGATAGAGGATCGGATAGGGGATTGGATAGGATAGAGGATAGGATAGGATAGAGAATAGGATAGGAGATTGTATAGGATAGAGGACAGGAGACGATAGAGGATAGGATAGGATATAGGATTGGATAGGATACGATAGAGGATAGGATAGGATAGAGTATAGGATAGAGGATAGGATAGGATAGAGGATAGGATAGGATAGAGAATAGGATAGAGGATAGGATAGAGAATAGGATAGAGGATAGGACAGAGGATTGGTTAGGATAGGATAGTGGATAGGATAGGATTGAGGATAGTACAGGATAGAGGAAAGGATAGGATAGAGGATAGGATAGAGCATAGTTTAGAGGATTGGATAGGATATGGGATATTATAGGATAGAGGATAGGATACGATAGAGGATAGGATACGATAGAGGATAGGGTAGGATAGAGGATAGGATAGGATAGAGGATAGGATAGGATAGAGGATAGGATAGGATAGAGGATAGGATAGGGTAGAGGATAGGATAGAATACAGGATAGGATAGAGCATAGTTTAGAGGATTGGATAGGATATGGGATATTATAGGATAGAGGATAGGATACGATAGAGGATAGGATACGATAGAGGATAGGGTAGGATAGAGGATAGGATAGGATAGAGGATAGGATAGGATAGAGGTTAGGATAGGATAGAGGATAGGATAGGGTAGAGGATAGGATAGGAAAGATGATAGGATACGATAGAGGATAGGATACGATAGAGGATAGGATAGGATAGAGGATAGGATAGAGGATAGGATAGGATAGAGGATCGGATAGGGGATTGGATAGGATAGAGGATAGGATAGGATAGAGAATAGGATAGGAGATTGTATAGGATAGAGGACAGGAGACGATAGAGGATAGGATAGGATTTTGGGTTGGATATGATAGAGGATAGGGTAGGATAGAGGATAGGATAGGATAGAGGATTGTATAGGGGATTGGATAGGATAGAGGATAGGATAGGATAGAGGATAGGATAGGATAGAGGATAGGATAGAATAGAAGATAGGATAGGATAGAGGATAGGATAGGATAGAGGATAGGATAGGATAGAGGATGGGATAGGATAGAGGATAGGATAGGATAGAGGATAGGATAGGATAGACGATAGGATCGGATAGCGGATAGGATAGAGGTTAGGATAGGATAGAGGATAGGATAGGATAGAGGATTGGATAGGGGATTGGATTGGATAGAGGATAGGATAGGATAGAGGATAGGATAGGATAGAGAATAGGATAGAGGATAGGATAGGATAGAGGATAGGATAGGATAGAGGATAGGATATTATAGAGGATAGGATAGGTGATTGGATATGATAGAGGATGGGATAGGTGATTGGATAGGATAGAGGATAGGATAGGTTAGAGGATACGATATTATAGTGGAGAGGATCGAATATAGGATAGGATAGGGGATTGGATAGGATAGAGGATAGGATAGGATAGAGGATAGGATAGGATAGAGAATAGGATAGAGGATAGGATAGGATAGAGAATAGGATAGAGGATAGGACAGAGGATTGGATAGGATAGGATAGTGGATAGGATAGGATTGAGGATAGTACAGGATAGAGGAAAGGATAGGATAGAGGATAGGATAGAGGATAGGATAGAGGATTGGATAGGATAGGGGATATTATAGGATAGAGGATAGGATACGATAGAAGATAGCATAGGATAGAGTATAGGATAGAGGATAGGATTGAGGATAGGATAGGATAGAGGAAAGGATAGGATAGAGGATAGGATAGAGGATAGGATAGAGGATTGGATAGGATATGGGATATTATAGGATAGAGGATAGGATACGATAGAGGATATTATAGGATAGAGGATAGGATAGGATAGAGGATAGGATAGATGATTGGATAGGATAGAGGATAGGATAGGATAGAGGATAGGATAGGATAGAGGATACGATAGAGGATAGGATAGGATTGAGGATAGGATAGGATAGAGGATAGGATAGGATAGAGGATAGGATAGGATAGAGAATAGGATAGAGGATAGGATAGGATAGACAATAGGATAGAGGATAGGATAGGATTGAGGATAGGATAGAATAGAGGATAGGATTGGATAGAGGAAAGTATAGGATTGAGGATAGGATAGAGGATAGGATAGAGGATTGGATAGGATAGGGGATATTATAGGATAGCGGATAGGATACGATAGAAGATAGGATAGGATAGAGTATAGGATAGAGGATAGGATTGGATAGAGAATAGAATAGAGGATAGGATAGGATAGAGAATAGGATAGAGGATAGGACAGAGGATTGGATAGGATAAGATAGTGGATAGGATAGGATTGAGGATAGGATAGGAGATTGGATAGGAGAGAGGACAGGAGACGATAGAGGATAGGATAGGATATAGGATGGGATAGGATACGATAGAGGATAGGATAGGATAGAGTATAGGATAGAGGATAGGATAGGATAGAGGATAGGATAGGATAGAGGATAGGATAGGACAGAGAATAGGATAGAGGATAGGATAGGATAGAGAATAGGATAGAGGATAGTATAGGATAGGGGTTAGGATAGGATAGAGAATAGGAAAGAGGATAGGATAGGATAGAGAATAGGATAGAGGATAGGACAGAGGATTGGATAGGATAGGATAGTGGATAGGATAGGATTGAGGATAGTACAGGATAGAGGAAAGGATAGGATAGAGGATAGGATAGAGGATATTATAGGATAGAGGATAGGACAGAGGATTGGATAGGATAAGATAGTGGATAGGATATGATTGAGGATAGGATAGGAGATTGGATAGGAGAGAGGACAGGAGACGATAGAGGATAGGATAGGATATAGGATTGGATAGGATACGATAGAGGATAGGATAGGATAGAGTATAGGATAGAGGATAGGATAGGATAGAGGATAGGATAGGATAGAGAATAGGATAGAGGATAGGATAGGATAGAGAATAGGATAGAGGATAGGACAGAGGATTGGATAGGATAGGATAGTGGATAGGATAGGATTGAGGATAGTACAGGATAGAGGAAAGGATAGGATAGAGGATAGGATAGAGCATAGTTTAGAGGATTGGATAGGATATGGGATATTATAGGATAGAGGATAGGATACGATAGAGGATAGGATAGAGGATAGGTTAGGATAGAGGATAGGATAGGATAGAGAATAGGATAGAGGATAGGACAGAGGATTGGATAGGATAGGATAGTGGATAGGATAGGATTGAGGATAGGATAGGATAGAGGATAGGATAGGATAGAGGATAGGATAGGATAGAGGATAGGATAAGATAGAGGATAGGATAGGATAGAGGATAGGATAGGATAGAGGATATAATAGGATAGAGGATAGGATAGGATAGAGGATAGGATAGGATAGAGGATAGGATAGGATAGAGGATAGGATAGGATACAGGATAGGATAGGATAGAGGATAGGATAGGATAGAGGATAGGATATTATAGAGGATAGGATAGGATAGAGTATAGGATTGAATAGAGGATAGGATAGCATAGAGGATAGGAGACGATAGAGGATAGGACAGGATAGAGGATAGGATCGGATAGAGGATAGGATAGGATAGGATAGGATATAGGATAGGATAGGATAGAGTATAGGATATAGGATTGGATAGGATAGAGGATAGGATTGAGGATATATTATACGATAGAGGATAGGATAGGATAGAGGATAGGATCGGATAGCGGATAGGATAGAGGTTAGGATAGGATAGAGGATAGGATAGGATAGAGGATCGGATAGGGGATTGGATAGGATAGAGGATAGGATAGGATAGAGGATAGGATAGGATAGAGAATAGGATAGAGGATAGGATAGGATAGAGGATAGGATAGGATAGAGGATAGGATATTATAGAGGATAGGATAGGTGATTGGATGTGATAGAGGATGGGATAGGTGATTGGATAGGATAGAGGATAGGATAGGTTAGAGGATACGATATTATAGTGGAGAGGATCGAATATAGGATAGGATAGGGGATTGGATAGGATAGAGGATAGGATAGGATAGTTGATAGGATAGGATAGACGATAGGATAGGGGATTGGATACGATAGTTGATAGAATAGGGTAGAGGATAGGATAGGATAGAGGATAGGATAGGATAGAGGATAGGATAGGATTGAGGATAGGATAGGATAGAGGATAGGATAGGATAGAGGATAGGATAGGATAGAGAATAGGATAGAGGATAGGATATTATAGACAATAGGATAGAGGATAGGATATTATTGAGGATACGATAGAATAGAAGATAGGATAGGATAGAGGAAAGGATAAGATAGAGGATAGGATAGAGGATACGATAGGATAGGATAGAGGATAGGATAGGATAGAGGATAGGATAGGATAGAGAATAGGATAGGATAGACAATAGGATAGAGGGTAGGGTAGGATTGAGTATAGGATAGGATAGAGGATAGGATAGGATAGAGGATACGATAGAGGATAGGATAGGGTTGAGGATAGGATAGGATAGAGGATAGGATAGGATAGAGGATACGATAGAGGATAGGATAGGATTGAGGATAGGATAGGATAGAGGATAGGATAGGATAGAGGATAGGATAGGATAGAGAATAGGATAGAGGATAGGATAGGATAGACAATAGGATAGAGGATAGGATAGGATTGAGGATAGGATAGAATAGAGGATAGGATTGGATAGAGGAAAGGATAGGATAGAGGATAGGATAGAGGATAGGATAGAGGATTGGATAGGATATGGGATATTATAGGATAGAGGATAGGATACGATAGAGGATATTATAGGATAGAGGATAGGATAGGATAGAGGATAGGATAGGGGATTGGATAGGATAGAGGATAGGATAGGATAGAGGATAGGATAGGATAGAGGATACGATAGAGGATAGGATAGGATTGAGGATAGGATAGGATAGAGGATAGGATAGGATAGAGGATAGGATAGGATAGAGGATAGGCTAGGATATAGGATAGGATAGAGGAAAGGATAGGATAGAGGATAGGATAGGATAGAGGATAGGATAGGATAGAGAATAGGATAGAGGTTAGGATAGGGTAGAGGATAGGATAGGATAGAGGATAGGATATTATAGAGGATAGGATAGGTGATTGGATATGATAGAGGATGGGATAGGTGATTGGATAGGATAGAGGATAGGATAGGTTAGAGGATACGATATTATAGTGGAGAGGATCGAATATAGGATAGGATAGGGGATTGGATAGGATAGAGGATAGGATAGGATTGAGGATAGGATAGGAGATTGGATAGGAAAGAGGACAGGAGACGATAGAGGATAGGATAGGATATAGTATTGGATAGGATAGAGGATAGGATACGATAGAGGATAGGATAGGATAGAAGATAGGATAGGATAGAGGATAGGATAGGGGATTGGATAGGATAGTTGATGGAATAGGATAGAGGATAGGATAGGATAGATGATATTAAAGGAAAGAGGATAGGATATGATAGAGGATACGATATTATAGAGGATAGGATAGGATAGAGGATACGATATTATAGAGGATATGATACGATAGAGGATAGGATAGAGGATAGGATAGTATAGAGGATAGGATAGGATAGAGGATAGGATAGGATAGAGGATAGGATAGGATAGAGGATAGGATAGGATAGAGGATAGGATAGGATAGAGGATAGGATAGGATAGAGGATAGGATAGGATAGAGGATAGGATAGGGTAGAGGATAGGATAGGATAGAGGATAGGATAGGATAGAGGATAGAATAGGATAGAGGATAGGATAGGAAAGAGGATAGGATAGGATAGTTGATAGGATAGGATAGGCGATAGGATAGGGGATTGGATAGGATAGTTCATAGAATATACTAGAGGATAGGATAGGATAGAGGATAGGATAGGATAGAGGATAGGATAGGATAGAGGATACGATAGGATGGAGTATAGAATAGGATAGAGGATAGGATAGGATAGAGGATAGGATAGGATTGAGGATAGGATAGGATAGCGGATAGGATAGGATAGAGGATAGGACAGGATAGAGAATAGGATAGAGGATAGGATAGGATAGACAATAGGATAGAGGATAGGATATTATTGAGGATAGGATAGAATAGAGGATAGGATTGGATAGAGGAAAGGATAGGATAGAGGATAGGATAGAGGATTGGATAGGATAGGGGATATTATAGGATAGAGGATAGGATACGATAGAAGATAGGATAGGATAGAGTATAGGATAGAGGATAGGATTGAGGATAGGATAGGATAGAGGAAAGGATAGGATAGAGGATAGGATAGGATTGAGGATAGGATAGGATAGAGGATAGGATAGGATAGAAGATAGGATAGGATAGAGGATAGGATAGGATAGAGGATAGGATAGGATAGAGGATGGGATAGGATAGAGGATAGGATAGGATAGAGGATAGGATAGGATAGAGGATAGGATAGGATAGAGGATAGGATAGGATAGAGGATAGGATAGGATAGAGGATAGGATAGGATGGAGGATAGGATAGGATAGAGGATAGGATAGGATAGAGGATAGGATAGGATAGAGGATAGGATAGGATAGAGGATAGGATAGGATAGAGGATAGGATAGGATAGAGGATAGGATAGGATAGAGGATAGGATAGGATAGAGGATAGGATAGGATAGAGGATAGGATAGGATAGAGGATAGGATAGGATAGAGGATAGAATAGGATAGAGGATAGGATAGGAAAGAGGATGGGATAGGATAGAGGATCGGATAAGGGATTGGATAGGATAGAGGATAGGATAGGATAGAGAATAGGATAGGAGATTGTATAGGATAGAGGACAGGAGACGATAGAGGATAGGATAGGATTTTGGGTTGGATATGATAGAGGATAGGGTAGGATTGAGGATAGGATAGGATAGAGGATTGTATAGGGGATTGGATAGGATAGAGGATAGGATAGGATAGAGGATAGGATAGGATAGAGGAAAGGATAGGATAGAGGATAGGATAGGATAGGATAGAGGATAGGATAGGATAGAGGATAGGATAGGATAGAGGATAGGATAGGATAGAGGATAGGATAGGATAGAGGATAGGATAGGATAGAGGATAGGATAGGATAGAGGATAGGATAGGATAGAGGATAGGATAGGATAGAGGATAGGATAGGATAGAGTATAGGATATAGGATTGGATAGGATAGAGGATAGGATTGAGGATAGATTATACGATAGAGGATTGGATAGGATAGAGGATAGGATAGGAGATTGCATAGGATAGAGGATATGGTAGGATATAGTATAGGATATGATGGAAGATATTATAGGATAGAGCACAGTATAGGGTAGAGGATACGATATTATAGTGGAGAGGATCGAATATAGGATAGGATAGGGGATTGGATAGGATAGAGGATAGGATAGGATAGTTGATAGGATAGGATAGACGATAGGATAGGGGATTGGATAGGATAGTTCATAGAATAGGATAGAGGATTGGATAGGATAGAGGATAGGATAGGATAGAGGATACGATAGGATGGAGTATAGAATAGGATAGAGGATAGGATAGGATAGAGGATAGGATAGGATAGAGGATAGGATAGGATAGAGGATAGGATAGGATAGAGGATAGGATAGGATAGAGGATAGGATAGGATAGAGGATAGGATAGGATAGAGGATAGGATAGGATAGAGGATAGGATAGGATAGAGGATAGGATAGGGTAGAGGATAGGATAGGATAGAGGATAGGATAGGATAGAGGATAGAATAGGATAGAGGATAGGATAGGAAAGAGGATAGGATACGATAGAGGATAGGATAGGATAGAGGATAGGATAGAGGATAGGATAGGATAGAGGATAGGATAGGATAGAGGATCGGATAAGGGATTGGATAGGATAGAGGATAGGATAGGATAGAGAATAGGATAGGAGATTGTATAGGATAGAGGACAGGAGACGATAGAGGATAGGATAGGATTTTGGGTTGGATATGATAGAGGATAGGGTAGGATAGAGGATAGGATAGGATAGAGGATTGTATAGGGGATTGGATAGGATAGAGGATAGGATAGGATAGAGGATAGGATAGGATAGAGGAAAGGATAGGATAGAGGATAGGATAGGATAGGATAGAGGATAGGATAGGATAGAGGATAGGATAGGATAGAGGATAGGATAGGATAGAGGATAGGATAGGAAAGAGGATAGGATACGATAGAGGATAGGATAGGATAGAGGATAGGATAGAGGATAGGATAGGATAGAGGATAGGATAGGATAGAGGATCGGATAAGGGATTGGATAGGATAGAGGATAGGATAGGATAGAGAATAGGATAGGAGATTGTATAGGATAGAGGACAGGAGACGATAGAGGATAGGATAGGATTTTGGGTTGGATATGATAGAGGATAGGGTAGGATAGAGGATAGGATAGGATAGAGGATTGTATAGGGGATTGGATAGGATAGAGGATAGGATAGGATAGAGGATAGGATAGGATAGAGGAAAGGATAGGATAGAGGATAGGATAGGATAGGATAGAGGATAGGATAGGATAGAGGATAGGATAGGATAGAGGATAGGATAGGATAGAGGATAGGATAGGATAGAGGATAGGATAGGATAGAGGATAGGATAGGATAGAGGATAGGATAGGATAGAGGATAGGATAGGATAGAGGATAGGATAGGATAGAGGATAGGATAGGATAGAGGATAGGATAGGATAGAGGATAGTATAGGATAGAGGATAGGATAGGATAGAGGATAGGATAGGATAGAGTATTGTTGGGAAGCGAGTAAATTTAGTTCCAATGAGCGGTGTGAGAACCACTGTACGAGTTGAGCGCCACTGAACGGTGCCTGCGCGGCGTGCGATACGTAGATGCGTGTTAGTTGGATTTCGGCGCTCTCTCAAGTAAACACGAGGTGTTCGACAAATGTAACCTTTATATATTCACTACATTATTCATTATTATACTCCACATTACAACATTTAAATACAGTGTTAGATCTCTTCCTGCACACCACCTAATCATCCAATAAGATCCAACATTCAACATGGTAGCAGAGGTCCGTGGTTGGCTGATTATACTGGTGATTGCAACAAATTCGGAAGAGTTCTAGAAGGTTATGGGAACACGTGGAGCTGGAATAGTAGACGAATCTAAAACTAAAGACGAAGTAAGAAAACGGTTTGTAAAGTGTGTACAAAAGGTTATAAAGTTAAATAAAGTGGTAAAAGTGCTCAAAGAAATTGAACAGGAAAACATAAAAGTTTTGGAAGAAAGTAAATGGGAAAATAGACAAGTCAACATGGCGGATGAATTCAAGATGACGCTACCTATTTTCGATGGAAAAGATTACAGCACGTGGAAGAAGAGAATTGTGATTTTTCTAAGAATGAAAAAATGTGAAACAGTGATACAACGCGAGAGAGCTGCAACGGAGAATGAAGCCACGTGGAACGAGAAAGATCTAAAGGCAATGAATTACATTTATAGTGCCTTGTCAAACAGACAAATGGAATTAGTCAATGACGAAAATACCAGCTGTGAAATAATCAAGAAATTAGACAAGCTGTACCTACGTGAGTCAACCGCATTACAAATCTGTGTAAGAAATAAACTGGAACGGTTAAAATTAAAAGACTTTACTGAAACAAGTGAATTCTACAGTGAATTTGAAAAATTGACAATTGAGCTGAAAAATGCCGGTGCTACGGTAAATGAACCAGAAAAGTTAAATTATCTTCTGAGAACGCTACCAAGTTCCTTAAGCCATATTGGTGATTTAGTTGATGTGTTGCCCGAGCAAGAAAGAACTGTTGACTATGTTATAAATAAAATAAAGTTATACGAAGAACGTGAAAGGGATGAAAATCAAAGTTCAAAAATTAAAAGTGGCAACTCAAATGTATTTCGAAGTGAAGTAAAAAAGGACAGAACGTGTTACAAATGCGGTAAGCCAGGACATTATCAATATGAGTGTACGAGCCAGAACAACGGTGGAAACTTCTGGAGAGGTTCGAGAGGAGGAAGACAGCAGCAAGCGCCAGGAGGCGCGAGATACCAGCACCAACAGCGGGGAAGAGTCAGCTATAGCAGAGGCAGCAGCGCGTACCAAGGTACAGGTCATCGAGGACGAGGCTGTCAACAACGGCGAGACCGTCAGATCGCAGATCAAGACACGATGACATTCTTGACCGAGACAGAGGGTAGAGTAAGCTACAGTAGCGAGGTAAATAATTGCGAAAATAAATTAGAATGGGTATTAGATAGCGGATGTTCGGACCACATTATAAACAACGATAAATATTTTGTAAAATTAAGCAATTTAGACAATCCGATAAATGTTAAAGTGGGAGATGGCCGAACATTAAAAGCGACTAAAGTAGGAGACGTTAAAACAAAATTTATAACGAATTTTAACGAAAAGGAAATAATATTAAAAGATGTATTCTTCGTTAAAGAGATGGATAGAAATCTAATGAGTTTTGGTAAAATAGCAGAGAAAGCGAAAATAGTTTCAGTTGGAAATAATTCAAAGATTTACGCGGGAAATAAATTGATAGGAGTCGCGAACAAAGCAAATAATGTGTACAAGATAAACACAGTAGTCGAGAGTAAACAGAGTTATATCGCTGAAGATATAAATAACGGCATGACTTTGAAAGAGAAATTCCATAGGATTCTTGGACATGTAAACTTTGGGTATTTGAATATTCTGAGTAAAAATAATTTAGTCGAAGGCTTACCGAGTAATTTAGAGAATGAATATCTGAGATGCGGTACATGTATACAAAATAAAATGACTAACACTTCTTTCGAAAATAATAGATATAGAGCGAAGGAGATAGGAGAAATTATACATGCAGATGTAAACGGACCGCATAGCACAGTAGGGTGTATGGGAGAAAGATACTTTTTAGTCTTGATTGATGATTTTAGTAAAGCTGGAAAAGTTTACACAATGAAAAATAAAAATGAAGTATGCCATTGGATTATAACTTATGTTAACTTAATAGAAAATTTAACAGAGAAAAAAATTAAACGGTTTAGATGCGATAACGGTAAAGAATTTTTGAATAAAGACATTTACGAATTTGCGAAGGGAAAAGGAATTTTCATTGAACCATGTCCTCCGTATGTCCACGAATTGAACGGAACTGCTGAACGATATAATAGGTCAATAATGGAAACAGCAAGATGTTTACTAGCAGACGCGAGAATACACAATAGATTTTGGCCAGAAGTAGTTAAAACAGCAGCATACTTAAAAAACAGAACGTTAGCAAATACCTTGGAAAAAAAGACTCCATATGAAATTATGATGGGAAGGAAGCCCGATATTAAAAATTTGAAACTGTACGGGAGTAGAGTTTTTGTTAAAGTTCCGGAGATAAAAAGAAAAAACAAATGGGATAGAAAAGCCGATTTAGGAATTTTAGTCGGTTATGAAGATGTAGGCTATAGGATTCTCATAAATAATAAAATTGTTGTAGCCAAACATGTAGATATTATCGATGAAAACGTAAAGTTAGTTGGGTTCAAAGGTAACGATGAAATTACTGATAATAGTTTAAATGGAAGTGAGATAGATCAACAAAGCATAATTGATGAAAATGATAGTATTGAAAATGATGGTAGGGAAAATAATGGAAACAATGTAAATATTCAACCCAATACAAGTATTCAAAAGTTAGAACCAGTAAGAAGGTCAGAAAGAAAGAAAAATCCTGTAAAGCGATATGGAGATCCAGTAACAAATTGTATTTACGTAAATTATGTAAGCGTAGATAGTCCGGAAAATTACAACGAGGCTATAAACAGTAATGATAGTGAAAATTGGCGAGATGCGATGAACAAAGAGATTGAATGTTTAAAAAGAAATGATACGTGGAAATTAGTTGAGAAACCAAAAGATAAAAAAATATTAGATTTAAAATGGGTGTATACAAAAAAGGCTGAGAATCAGTTTAAGGCTAGAATTGTAGTAAGAGGGTTTCAACAAAGAGAAATACTTGAAGACATTTATTCGCCAGTAGCAAGGACACAAACATTAAAAATTCTGTTAAATTACTGTGTGCAAAACGATTTAGAAATAGACCAAATGGATGTAGAAGCCGCATTCCTTAACGGGAAAATAAAGTCGGAAGTGTATGTGAAACAACCTCAAGGTTATGACGATAACACAGGGAGAGTGTGTAAGCTCGAAAAATCATTGTACGGACTACGCGAAAGTCCACGCGCATGGTATGAGTGCTTGGATAAATTTTTGTTAGATTTAGGATTTGAGAAGAGTAAGATTGATTATTGTTTATACATTATAAAAATTAATGATAAAAAAGTTTACTTAATTATTTTTGTTGATGATTTACTAATTTGTGGTCAAAGTAGAAAATTAATGGAATATATTAAAAGGAAATTAGCAGTAAAATTTCGAATGAAAGACATGGGCCAAATAAGAACGTATCTAGGCATAAATATTAACTATGAGTATAAAAATAAAAGTATGACGCTAGATCAGGAAAGTTATATTAAATCATTGGCAACAAAATATGAAATCAAAGATGCAAAATTATATGCGACGCCGATGGAGCAAAATTTAAAATGTGAACCCGCACTATCAGCATCAAGTGACTTAAAGTATAGAAATTTAATCGGTGCACTTTTATATATAAGTTCGAGTACTAGACCGGATATTTGTTATTGTGTTAACTATCTAAGCAGATTCCAAAATTGCCATGACCAAAGTCATTATAAATACGCTTTAAGAATATTAAAATATTTATATTACACCAAAGAATTAAAGTTAAAATTTGAGAAAAATCTGAACGCAGATATATTAGATTGTTGTGTAGATGCTGATTGGGCGGGAGATATAGTTGATAGAAAATCCACGACTGGATATGTAATAAGAATGTATGGTAATAGTATTTTCTGGAAATCAAAGAAACAAGATGTTGTAACAAAATCATCCACAGAAGCAGAGTATGTTGCGTTGTCTGTATGCGTGAGTGAGGTTAAATTAATTAAAGAATTATTAAAGGATTTTGAAATAAAGATTAATGAGCCGATACAAATTTATGAGGATAACGCAGGTGCAATCAGTATAAGTAAATTTGGAAATTTAACAAAGAAATCTAAGTACATAGAAACGCACTATCATTTTGTAAATGAAAATTATTTAAATAGAGAGATTAATGTAATAAAAATAGATTCAGAGGAAAATCCTGCAGATATCTTTACTAAGTCATTAGGACGTACTAAGTTTGAAAAGTTCAGAGAAGAATTAAAGATTTGTTAAATAAAAAAACTAAATTTAAGGAGGCGTGTTGGGAAGCGAGTAAATTTAGTTCCAATGAGCGGTGTGAGAACCACTGTACGAGTTGAGCGCCACTGAACGGTGCCTGCGCGGCGTGCGATACGTAGATGCGTGTTAGTTGGATTTCGGCGCTCTCTCAAGTAAACACGAGGTGTTCGACAAATGTAACCTTTATATATTCACTACATTATTCATTATTATACTCCACATTACAACATTTAAATACAGTGTTAGATCTCTTCCTGCACACCACCTAATCATCCAATAAGATCCAACATTCAACAAGTATAGGATATAGGATTGGATAGGATAGAGGATAGGATTGAGGATAGATTATACGATAGAGGATTGGATAGGATAGAGGATAGGATAGGAGATTGCATAGGATAGAGGATAGGATACGATAGAGGATAGGGTAGGATATAGTATAGGATATGATGGAAGATATTATAGGATAGAGCACAGGATAGGGTAGAGGATACGATATTATAGTGGAGAGGATCGAATATAGGATAGGATAGGGGATTGGATAGGATAGAGGATAGGATAGGATAGTTGATAGGATAGGATAGACGATAGGATAGGGGATTGGATAGGATAGTTCATAGAATAGGATAGAGGATTGGATAGGATAGAGGATAGGATAGGATAGAGGATACGATAGGATGGAGTATAGAATAGGATAGAGGATAGGATAGGATAGAGGATAGGATATTATAGGATAGAATAGGATAGAGGATAGGATAGGATAGGATAGAGGATAGGATTGAGGATAGATTATACCATACAGGAGAGGATAGGATAGGATAGAGGATAGGATAGGTTAGAGGATCGGATAGGGGATTGGATAGGATAGAGGATAGGATAGGATAGAGGATAGGATAGGATAGCGGATAGGATACGATATAGGATTGGATAGGATAGAGGATAGGGTAGGATAGGGGATTGGATAGGATAGAGGATAGGATAGGTTTGCGGATAGGATATGATATAGGATTGAATAGCATAGAGGTTAGGAGACGATAGAGGATAGGATAGGATAGAGGATAGGATAGGATAGAGGATAAGATAGGATGGAGGATAGGATAGGATAGGATAGAGAATAGGATAGGATAGCGGATAGGATAGGATTGAGGATAGGATAGGATAGAGGATCGGATAGGGGATTGGATAGGATAGAGGATAGGATAGGAGATTGGATAGGATAGAGGACAGGAGACGATAGAGGATAGGATAGGATATAGGATTGGATAGTATAGAGGATAGGATAGGATAGAGAATAGGATAGGGTAGATTATATTATAGGATAGAGGATACGATATTATAGAGGATAGGATAGGATAGAGTATAGGATTGGATAGAGGATAGGATAGAGGATAGGATAGGATAGAGAATAGGATAGGATAGAGGATAGGATAGCATAGAGGATAGGATAGGATATAGGATAGGATCGGATAGAGTATAGAATAGAGTATCCTATCCTCTATAGGATAGAGGATAGGATAGAGAATAGGATAGAGGATAGGACAGAGGATTGGATAGGATAGGATAGTGTATAGGATAGGATTGAGGATAGGATAGGAGATTGGATACTAAAGAGGACAGGAGACGATAGAGGATAGGATAGGATATAGGATTGGATAGGATAGAGGATAGGATAGAGGATAGGATAGAGGATAGGATAGGATAGAGGATAGGATAGGAGATTGCATAGGATAGAGGATAGGATACGATAGAGGATAGGGTAGGATATAGTATAGGATATGATGGAAGATATTATAGGATAGAGCACAGGATAGGGTAGAGGATACGATATTATAGTGGAGAGGATCGAATATAGGATAGGATAGGGGATTGGATAGGATAGAGGATAGGATAGGATAGTTGATAGGATAGGATAGACGATAGGATAGGGGATTGGATAGGATAGTTCATAGAATAGGATAGAGGATTGGATAGGATAGAGGATAGGATAGGATAGAGAATACGATAGGATGGAGTATAGAATAGGATAGAGGATAGGATAGGATAGAGGATAGGATATTATAGGATAGAATAGGATAGAGGATAGGATAGGATAGGATAGAGGATAGGATTGAGGATAGATTATACCATAGAGGAGACGATAGGATAGGATAGAGGATAGGATAGGTTAGAGGATCGGATAGGGGATTGGATAGGATAGAGGATAGGATAGGATAGAGAATAGTATAGGAGATTGTATAGGATAGAGGACAGGAGACGATAGAGGATAGGATAGGATTTTGGGTTGGATATGATAGAGGATAGGATACGATAGAGGATAGGGAAGGATAGAGGATAGGATAGCATAGTGGATAGGAGACGATAGATGATAGGATATAATAGCGGATAGGATAGGGTTGAGGATAGGATAGGATAGAGGATCGGATAGGGGATTGGATAGGATAGAGGATAGGATAGGATAGAGGATAGGATAGGATAGCGGATAGGATACGATATAGGATTGGATAGGATAGAGGATAGGGTAGGATAGGGGATTGGATAGGATAGAGGATAGGATAGGTTTGCGGATAGGATAAGATATAGGATTGAATAGCATAGAGGTTAGGAGACGATAGAGGATAGGATAGGATAGAGGATAGGATAGGATAGAGGATAAGATAGGATGGAGGATAGGATAGGATAGGATAGAGAATAGGATAGGATAGCGGATAGGATAGGATTGAGGATAGGATAGGATAGAGGATCGGATAGGGGATTGGATAGGATAGAGGATAGGATAGGAGATTGGATAGGATAGAGGACAGGAGACGATAGAGGATAGGATAGGATATAGGATTGGATAGTATAGAGGATAGGATAGGATAGAGAATAGGATAGGGTAGATTATATTATAGGCTAGAGGATACGATATTATAGAGGATAGGATAGGATAGAGTATAGGATTGGATAGAGGATAGGATAGAGGATAGGATAGGATAGAGAATAGGATAGGATAGAGGATAGGATAGCATAGAGGATAGGATAGGATATAGGATAGGATCGGATAGAGTATAGAATAGAGTATCCTATCCTCTATAGGATAGAGGATAGGATAGAGAATAGGATAGAGGATAGGACAGAGGATTGGATAGGATAGGATAGTGTATAGGATAGGATTGAGGATAGGATAGGAGATTGGATACTAAAGAGGACAGGAGACGATAGAGGATAGGATAGGATATAGGATTGGATAGGATAGAGGATAGGATACGATAGAGGATAGGAAAGGATAGATGATAGGATAGGATAGAGGATAGGATAGGGGATTGGATAGGATAGTTGATGGAATATGATAGAGGATAGGATAGGATAGAGAATAGGATAGGATAGATGATATTAAAGGAAAGAGGATAGGATATGATAGAGGATACGATATTATAGAGGATAGGATAGGATAGAGGATCCGATATTATAGAGGATAGGATACGATAGAGGATAGGATTGAGGATAGATTATAGGATAGAGGATAGGATAGGATAGAGGATAGGATAGGATAGAGGATAGGATAGGATAGAGGATAGGATAGGATAGAGGATAGGATATGATAGAGGATAGGATAGGATAGAGAATAGGATAGGATAGATGATATTAAGGGAAAGAGGATAGGATATGATAGAGGATACGATATTATAGAGGATAGGATAGGATAGAGGATCCGATATTATAGAGGATAGGATACGATAGAGGATAGGATTGAGGATAGATTATAGGATAGAGGATAGGATAGGATAGCGGATAGGATACGATATAGGATTGGATAGGATAGAGGATAGGGTAGGATAGGGGATTGGATAGGATAGAGGATAGGATAGGTTTGCGGATAGGATAAGATATAGGATTGAATAGCATAGAGGTTAGGAGACGATAGAGGATAGGATAGGATAGAGGATAGGATAGGATAGAGGATAAGATAGGATGGAGGATAGGATAGGATAGGATAGAGGATGGGAAAGGATAGAGGATAGGATACGATAGAGGATAAGGATAGGATAGAGGATCGGATAGGGGATTGGATAGGATAGAGGATAGGATAGGAGATTGGATAGGATAGAGGAGAGGAGACGATAGAGGATAGGATAGGATATAGGATTGGATAGTATAGAGGATAGGATAGGATAGAGAATAGGATAGGGTAGATTATATTATAGGCTAGAGGATACGATATTATAGAGGATAGGATAGGATAGAGTATAGGATTGGATAGAGGATAGGATAGAGGATAGGATAGGATAGAGAATAGGATAGGATAGAGGATAGGATAGCATAGAGGATAGGATAGGATATAGGATAGGATCGGATAGAGTATAGAATAGAGTATCCTATCCTCTATAGGATAGAGGATAGGATAGAGAATAGGATAGAGGATAGGACAGAGGATTGGATAGGATAGGATAGTGTATAGGATAGGATTGAGGATAGGATAGGAGATTGGATACTAAAGAGGACAGGAGACGATAGAGGATAGGATAGGATATAGGATTGGATAGGATAGAGGATAGGTTACGATAGAGGATAGGAAAGGATAGAGGATAGGATAGGATAGAGGATAGGATAGGGGATTGGATAGGATAGTTGATGGAATATGATAGAGGATAGGATAGGATAGAGAATAGGATAGGATAGATGATATTAAAGGAAAGAGGATAGGATATGATAGAGGATACGATATTATAGAGGATAGGATAGGATAGAGGATCCGATATTATAGAGGATAGGATACGATAGAGGATAGGATTGAGGATAGATTATAGGATAGAGGATAGGATAGGATAGAGGATACGATAGGATAGAAGATAGAATAGGATAGAGGATAGGATAGTATAGAAGATAGGATAGGATAGAGGATAGGATAGGATAGAGGATAGGATAGGATAGAGGATAGGATAGGATAGAGGATAGGATATGATAGAGGATAGGATAGGATAGAGAATAGGATAGGATAGATGATATTAAAGGAACGAGGATAGGATATGATAGAGGATACGATATTATAGAGGATAGGATAGGATAGAGGATACGATAGGATAGAAGATAGAATAGGATAGAGGATAGGATAGTATAGAGGATAGGATAGGATAGAGGATAGGATAGGATAGAGGATAGGATAGGATAGAGGATAGGATAGGATAGAGGATAGGATATGATAGAGGATAGGATAGGATAGAGGATAGGATAGGTTAGAGGATACGATATTATAGTGGAGAGGATCGAATATAGGATAGGATAGGGGATTGGATAGGATAGAGGATAGGATAGGATAGAGGATAGGATAGGATAGAGAATAGGATAGAGGATAGGATAGGATAGAGAATAGGATAGAGGATAGGACAGAGGATTGGATAGGATAGGATAGTGGATAGGATAGGATTGAGGATAGTACAGGATAGAGGAAAGGATAGGATAGAGGATAGGATAGAGGATAGGATAGAGGATTGGATAGGATAGAGAATAGGATAGAGGATAGGATAGGATAGACAATAGGATAGAGGATAGGATATTATTGAGGATAGGATAGAATAGAGGATAGGATAGGATAGAGGATACGATAGGATAGGATAGAGGATAGGATAGGATAGAGGATAGGATAGGATAGAGTATTTGATAGGATAGAGGATAGGATAGGATAGAGAATAGGATAGGATAGACAATAGGATAGAGGGTAGGATAGGATTGAGTATAGGATAGAATAGAGGATAGGATTGGATAGAGGAAAGGATAGGATAGAGGATAGGATAGAGGATAGGATAGAGGATAGGATAGAGGATTGGATAGGATAGGGGATATTATAGGATAGAGGATAGGATACGATAGAAGATAGCATAGGATAGAGTATAGGATAGAGGATAGGATTGAGGATAGGATAGGATAGAGGAAAGGCTAGGATAGAGGATAGGATAGAGGATAGGATAGAGGATTGGATAGGATATGGGATATTATAGGATAGAGGATAGGATACGATAGAGGATATTATAGGATAGTGGATAGGATAGGATAGAGGATAGGATAGAGGATTGGATAGGATAGAGGATAGGATAGGATAGAGGATAGGATAGGATAGAGGATACGATAGAGGATAGGATAGGATTGAGGATAGGATAGGATAGAGGATAGTATAGGATAGAGGATAGGATAGGATAGAGAATAGGATAGAGGATAGGATAGGATAGACAATAGGATAGAGGATAGGATAGGATTGAGGATAGGATAGAATAGAGGATAGGATTGGATAGAGGAAAGGATAGGATGGAGGATAGGATAGAGGATAGGATAGAGGATTGGATAGGATAGGGGATATTATAGGATAGCGGATAGGATACGATAGAAGATAGGATAGGATAGAGTATAGGATAGAGGATAGGATTGGATAGAGAATAGAATAGAGGATAGGATAGGATAGAGAATAGGATAGAGGATAGGACAGAGGATTGGATAGGATAAGATAGTGGATAGGATAGGATTGAGGATAGGATAGGAGATTGGATAGGAGAGAGGACAGGAGACGATAGAGGATAGGATAGGATAGAGGATAGGATAGCATAGAGGATAGGAGACGATAGAGGATAGGACAGGATAGAGGATAGGATCGGATAGAGGATAGGATAGGATAGGATAGGATATAGGATAGGATAGGATAGAGTATAGGATATAGGATTGGATAGGATAGAGGATAGGATTGAGGATATATTATACGATAGAGGATAGGATAGGATAGACGATAGGATCGGATAGCGGATAGGATAGAGGTTAGGATAGGATAGAGGATAGGATAGGATAGAGGATTGGATAGGGGATTGGATTGGATAGAGGATAGGATAGGATAGAGGATAGGATAGGATAGAGAATAGGATAGAGGATAGGATAGGATAGAGGATAGGATAGGATAGAGGATAGGATATTATAGAGGATAGGATAGGTGATTGGATATGATAGAGGATGGGATAGGTGATTGGATAGGATAGAGGATAGGATAGGTTAGAGGATACGATATTATAGTGGAGAGGATCGAATATAGGATAGGATAGGGGATTGGATAGGATAGAGGATAGGATAGGATAGAGGATAGGATAGGATAGAGAATAGGATAGAGGATAGGATAGGATAGAGAATAGGATAGAGGATAGGACAGAGGATTGGATAGGATAGGATAGTGGATAGGATAGGATTGAGGATAGTACAGGATAGAGGAAAGGATAGGATAGAGGATAGGATAGAGGATAGGATAGAGGATTGGATAGGATAGGGGATATTATAGGATAGAGGATAGGATACGATAGAAGATAGCATAGGATAGAGTATAGGATAGAGGATAGGATTGAGAATAGGATAGGATAGAGGAAAGGATAGGATAGAGGATAGGATAGAGGATAGGATAGAGGATTGGATAGGATATGGGATATTATAGGATAGAGGATAGGATACGATAGAGGATATTATAGGATAGAGGATAGGATAGGATAGAGGATAGGATAGATGATTGGATAGGATAGAGGATAGGTTAGGATAGAGGATAGGATAGGATAGAGGATACGATAGAGGATAGGATAGGATTGAGGATAGGATAGGATAGAGGATAGGATAGGATAGAGGATAGGATAGGATAGAGAATAGGATAGAGGATAGGATAGGATAGACAATAGGATAGAGGATAGGATAGGATTGAGGATAGGATAGAATAGAGGATAGGATTGGATAGAGGAAAGTATAGGATTGAGGATAGGATAGAGGATAGGATAGAGGATTGGATAGGATAGAGGATAGGATAGAGGATAGGATAGAGGATAGGATAGAGGATTGGATAGGATAGGGGATATTATAGGATAGAGGATAGGATTGGATAGAGAATAGAATAGAGGATAGGATAGGATAGAGAATAGGATAGAGGATAGGACAGAGGATTGGATAGGATAAGATAGTGGATAGGATAGGATTGAGGATAGGATAGGAGATTGGATAGGAGAGAGGACAGGAGACGATAGAGGATAGGATAGGATATAGGATTGGATAGGATACGATAGAGGATAGGATAGGATAGAGTATAGGATAGAGGATAGGATAGGATAGAGGATAGGATAGGACAGAGAATAGGATAGAGGATAGGATAGGATAGAGAATAGGATAGAGGATAGTATAGGATAGGGGTTAGGATAGGATAGAGAATAGGAAAGAGGATAGGATAGGATAGAGAATAGGATAGAGGATAGGACAGAGGATTGGATAGGATAGGATAGTGGATAGGATAGGATTGAGGATAGTACAGGATAGAGGAAAGGATAGGATAGAGGATAGGATAGAGGATATTATAGGATAGAGGATAGGACAGAGGATTGGATAGGATAAGATAGTGGATAGGATAGGATTGAGGATAGGATAGGAGATTGGATAGGAGAGAGGACAGGAGACGATAGAGGATAGGATAGGATATAGGATTGGATAGGATACGATAGAGGATAGGGTAGGATAGAGTATAGGATAGAGGATAGGATAGGATAGAGGATAGGATAGGATAGAGAATAGGATAGAGGATAGGATAGGATAAGAATAGGATAGAGGATAGGACAGAGGATTGGATAGGATAGGATAGTGGATAGGATAGGATTGAGGATAGTACAGGATAGAGGAAAGGATAGGATAGAGGATAGGATAGAGGATAGTTTAGAGGATTGGATAGGATATGGGATATTATAGGATAGAGGATAGGATACGATAGAGGATAGGATACGATAGAGGATAGGATAGAGGATAGGTTAGGATAGAGGATAGGATAGGATAGAGAATAGGATAGAGGATAGGACAGAGGATTGGATAGGATAGGATAGTGGATAGGATAGGATTGAGGATAGGATAGGATAGAGGATAGGATAGGATAGAGGATAGGATAGGATAGAGGATAGGATAAGATAGAGGATAGGATAGGATAGAGGATAGGATAGGATAGAGGATAGGATAGGATAGAGTATAGGATAGAGGATAGGATAGGATAGAGGATAGGATAGGACAGAGAATAGGATAGAGGATAGGATAGGATAGAGAATAGGATAGAGGATAGTATAGGATAGGGGTTAGGATAGGATAGAGAATAGGAAAGAGGATAGGATAGGAGAGAGAATAGGATAGAGGATAGGACAGAGGATTGGATAGGATAGGATAGTGGATAGGATAGGATTGAGGATAGTACAGGATAGAGGAAAGGATAGGATAGAGGATAGGATAGAGGATATTATAGGATAGAGGATAGGACAGAGGATTGGATAGGATAAGATAGTGGATAGGATAGGATTGAGGATAGGATAGGAGATTGGATAGGAGAGAGGACAGGAGACGATAGAGGATAGGATAGGATATAGGATTGGATAGGATACGATAGAGGATAGGGTAGGATAGAGTATAGGATAGAGGATAGGATAGGATAGAGGATAGGATAGGATAGAGAATAGGATAGAGGATAGGATAGGATAAGAATAGGATAGAGGATAGGACAGAGGATTGGATAGGATAGGATAGTGGATAGGATAGGATTGAGGATAGTACAGGATAGAGGAAAGGATAGGATAGAGGATAGGATAGAGGATAGTTTAGAGGATTGGATAGGATATGGGATATTATAGGATAGAGGATAGGATACGATAGAGGATAGGATACGATAGAGGATAGGATAGAGGATAGGTTAGGATAGAGGATAGGATAGGATAGAGAATAGGATAGAGGATAGGACAGAGGATTGGATAGGATACGATAGTGGATAGGATAGGATTGAGGATAGGATAGGATAGAGGATAGGATAGGATAGAGGATAGGATAGGATAGAGGATAGGATAAGATAGAGGATAGGATAGGATAGAGGATAGGATAGGATAGAGGATATAATAGGATAGAGGATAGGATAGGATAGAGGATAGGATAGGATAGAGGATAGGATAGGATAGAGGATAGGATAGGATAGAGGATAGGATAGGATAGAGGATAGGATAGGATAGAGGATAGGATATTATAGAGGATAGGATAGGATAGAGTATAGGATTGAATAGAGGATAGGATAGCATAGAGGATAGGAGACGATAGAGGATAGGACAGGATAGAGGATAGGATCGGATAGAGGATAGGATAGGATAGGATAGGATAGGATATAGGATAGGATAGGATAGAGTATAGGATATAGGATTGGATAGGATTGAGGATAGGATTGAGGATATATTATACGATAGAGGATAGGATAGGATAGAGGATAGGATCGGATAGCGGATAGGATAGAGGTTAGGATAGGATAGAGGATAGGATAGGATAGAGGATCGGATAGGGGATTGGATAGGATAGAGGATAGGATAGGATAGAGGATAGGATAGGATAGAGAATAGGATAGAGGATAGGATAGGATAGAGGATAGGATAGGATAGAGGATAGGATATTATAGAGGATAGGATAGGTGATTGGATGTGATAGAGGATGGGATAGGTGATTGGATAGGATAGAGGATAGGATAGGTTAGAGGATACGATATTATAGTGGAGAGGATCGAATATAGGATAGGATAGGATAGAGGATAGGATAGGATAGAGGATAGGATAGGATAGAGGATAGGCTAGGATAGAGGATAGGATAGGATAGAGGAAAGGATAGGATAGAGGATAGGATAGGATAGAGGATAGGATAGGATAGAGGATAGGATAGGATAGAGGATAGGATAAGATAGAGGATAGGATAGGATAGAGGATAGGATAGGATAGAGGATACAATAGGATAGAGGATAGGATAGGATAGAGGATAGGATAGGATAGAGGATAGGATAGGATAGAGGATAGGATAGGATAGAGGATAGGATAGGATAGAGGATAGGATATTATAGAGGATAGGATAGGATAGAGTATAGGATTGAATAGAGGATAGGATAGCATAGAGGATAGGAGACGATAGAGGATAGGACAGGATAGAGGATAGGATCGGATAGAGGATAGGATAGGATAGGATAGGATATAGGATAGGATAGGATAGAGTATAGGATAAAGGATTGGATAGGATAGAGGATAGGATAGAGGTTAGGATAGGATAGAGGATAGGATAGGATAGAGGATAGGATCGGATAGCGGATAGGATAGAGGTTAGGATAGGATAGAGGATAGGATAGGGGATTGGATAGGATAGAGGATAGGATAGGATAGACGATAGGATAGGATAGAGGATACGATAGAGGATAGGATAGGATTGAGGATAGGATAGGATAGAGGATAGGATAGAATAGAGGATAGGATAGGATAGAGAATAGGATAGAGGATAGGATAGGATAGACAATAGGATAGTGGATAGGATAGGATTGAGGATAGTATAGAATAGAGGATAGGATTGGATAGAGGAAAGGATAGGATAGAGGATAGGATAGAGGATAGGATAGAGGATTGGATAGGATATGGGATATTATAGGATAGAGGATAGGATACGATAGAGGATATTATAGGATAGAGGATAGGATAGGATAGAGGATAGGATAGGGGATTGGATAGGATAGAGGATAGGATAGGATAGAGGATAGGATAGGATAGAGGATACGATAGAGGATAGGATAGGATTGAGGATAGGATAGGATAGAGGATAGGATAGGATAGAGGATAGGATAGGATAGAGGATAGGCTAGGATATAGGATAGGATAGAGGAAAGGATAGGATAGAGGATAGGATAGGATAGAGGATAGGATAGGATAGAGAATAGGATAGAGGTTAGGATAGGGTAGAGGATAGGATAGGATAGTGGATAGGATATTATAGAGGATAGGATAGGTGATTGGATATGATAGAGGATGGGATAGGTGATTGGATAGGATAGAGGATAGGATAGGTTAGAGGATACGATATTATAGTGGAGAGGATCGAATATAGGATAGGATAGGGGATTGGATAGGATAGAGGATAGGATAGGATTGAGGATAGGATAGGAGATTGGATAGGAAAGAGGACAGGAGACGATAGAGGATAGGATAGGATATAGTATTGGATAGGATAGAGGATAGGATACGATAGAGGATAGGATAGGATAGAAGATAGGATAGGATAGAGGATAGGATAGGGGATTGGATAGGATAGTTGATGGAATAGGATAGAGGATAGGATAGGATAGAGAATAGGATAGGATAGATGATATTAAAGGAAAGAGGATAGGATATGATAGAGGATACGATATTATAGAGGATATGATACGATAGAGGATAGGATAGAGGATAGGATAGTATAGAGGATAGGATAGGATAGAGGATACGATAGGATAGAGGATAGGATAGGATAGAGGATAGGATAGGATAGAGGATAGGATAGTATAGAGGATAGGATAGGATAGAGGATAGGATAGGATAGAGGATAGGATAGGGTAGAGGATAGGATAGGATAGAGGATAGGATAGGATAGAGGATAGGATAGGATAGAGGATAGGATAGGATAGAGCATAGGATAGGATAGAGGATAGGATAGGATAGAGGATAGGATAGGATAGAGGATAGGATAGGATAGAGGATAGGATAGGATAGAGGTTAGGATAGGATAGAGGATAGGATAGGGTAGAGGATAGGATAGGAAAGATGATAGGATACGATAGAGGATAGGATAGGATAGAGGATAGGATAGAGGATAGGATAGGATAGAGGATCGGATAGGGGATTGGATAGGATAGAGGATAGGATAGGATAGAGAATAGGATAGGAGATTGTATAGGATAGAGGACAGGAGACGATAGAGGATAGGATAGGATTTTGGGTTGGATATGATAGAGGATAGGGTAGGATAGAGGATAGGATAGGATAGAGGATTGTATAGGGGATTGGATAGGATAGAGGATAGGATAGGATAGAGGATAGGATAGGATAGAGGATAGGATAGAATAGAAGATAGGATAGGATAGAGGATAGGATAGGATAGAGGATAGGATAGGATAGAGGATGGGATAGGATAGAGGATAGGATAGGATAGAGGATAGGATAGGATAGACGATAGGATAGGATAGCGGATAGGATAGAGGTTAGGATAGGATAGAGGATAGGATAGGATAGAGGATTGGATAGGGGATTGGATTGGATAGAGGATAGGATAGGATAGAGGATAGGATAGGATAGAGAATAGGATAGAGGATAGGATAGGATAGAGGATAGGATAGGATAGAGGATAGGATATTATAGAGGATAGGATAGGTGATTGGATATGATAGAGGATGGGATAGGTGATTGGATAGGATAGAGGATAGGATAGGTTAGAGGATACGATATTATAGTGGAGAGGATCGAATATAGGATAGGATAGGGGATTGGATAGGATAGAGGATAGGATAGGATAGAGGATAGGATAGGATAGAGAATAGGATAGAGGATAGGATAGGATAGAGAATAGGATAGAGGATAGGACAGAGGATTGGATAGGATAGGATAGTGGATAGGATAGGATTGAGGATAGTACAGGATAGAGGAAAGGATAGGATAGAGGATAGGATAGAGGATAGGATAGAGGATTGGATAGGATAGGGGATATTATATGATAGAGGATAGGATACGATAGAAGATAGCATAGGATAGAGTATAGGATAGAGGATATGATTGAGGATAGGATAGGATAGAGGAAAGGATAGGATAGAGGATAGGATAGAGGATAGGATAGAGGATTGGATAGGATATGGGATATTATAGGATAGAGGATAGGATACGATAGAGGATATTATAGGATAGAGGATAGGATAGGATAGAGGATAGGATAGATGATTGGATAGGATAGAGGATAGGATAGGATAGAGGATAGGATAGGATAGAGGATACGATAGAGGATAGGATAGGATTGAGGATAGGATAGGATAGAGGATAGGATAGGATAGAGGATAGGATAGGATAGAGAATAGGATTGGATAGAGGAAAGTATAGGATTGAGGATAGGATAGAGGATAGGATAGAGGATTGGATAGGATAGGGGATATTATAGGATAGCGGATAGGATACGATAGAAGATAGGATAGGATAGAGTATAGGATAGAGGATAGGATTGGATAGAGAATAGAATAGAGGATAGGATAGGATAGAGAATAGGATAGAGGATAGGACAGAGGATTGGATAGGATAAGATAGTGGATAGGATAGGATTGAGGATAGGATAGGAGATTGGATAGGAGAGAGGACAGGAGACGATAGAGGATAGGATAGGATATAGGATTGGATAGGATACGATAGAGGATAGGATAGGATAGAGTATAGGATAGAGGATAGGATAGGATAGAGGATAGGATAGGACAGAGAATAGGATAGAGGATAGGATAGGATAGAGAATAGGATAGAGGATAGTATAGGATAGGGGTTATTATAGGATAGAGAATAGGAAAGAGGATAGGATAGGATAGAGAATAGGATAGAGGATAGGACAGAGGATTGGATAGGATAGGATAGTGGATAGGATAGGATTGAGGATAGTACAGGATAGAGGAAAGGATAGGATAGAGGATAGGATAGAGGATATTATAGGATAGAGGATAGGACAGAGGATTGGATAGGATAAGATAGTGGATAGGATATGATTGAGGATAGGATAGGAGATTGGATAGGAGAGAGGACAGGAGACGATAGAGGATAGGATAGGATATAGGATTGGATAGGATACGATAGAGGATAGGATAGGATAGAGTATAGGATAGAGGATAGGATAGGATAGAGGATAGGATAGGATAGAGAATAGGATAGAGGATAGGATAGGATAGAGAATAGGATAGAGGATAGGACAGAGGATTGGATAGGATAGGATAGTGGATAGGATAGGATTGAGGATAGTACAGGATAGAGGAAAGGATAGGATAGAGGATAGGATAGAGCATAGTTTAGAGGATTGGATAGGATATGGGATATTATAGGATAGAGGATAGGATACGATAGAGGATAGGATACGATAGAGGATAGGATAGGATAGAGGATAGGATAGGATAGAGGATAGGATAGGATAGAGGATAGGATAGGATAGAGGATAGGATAGGGTAGAGGATAGGATAGGATAGAGGATAGGATAGGATAGAGGATAGAATAGGATAGAGGATAGGATAGGAAAGAGGATAGGATAGGATAGTTGATAGGATAGGATAGACGATAGGATAGGGGATTGGATAGGATAGTTCATAGAATATACTAGAGGATAGGATAGGATAGAGGATAGGATAGGATAGAGGATAGGATAGGATAGAGGATACGATAGGATGGAGTATAGAATAGGATAGAGGATAGGATAGGATAGAGGATAGGATAGGATTGAGGATAGGATAGGATAGCGGATAGGATAGGATAGAGGATAGGACAGGATAGAGAATAGGATAGAGGATAGGATAGGATAGACAATAGGATAGAGGATAGGATATTATTGAGGATAGGATAGAATAGAGGATAGGATTGGATAGAGGAAAGGATAGGATAGAGGATAGGATAGAGGATTGGATAGGATAGGGGATATTATAGGATAGAGGATAGGATACGATAGAAGATAGGATAGGATAGAGTATAGGATAGAGGATAGGATTGAGGATAGGATAGGATAGAGGAAAGGATAGGATAGAGGATAGGATAGGATAGAGGATAGGATAGGATAGAGGATAGGATAGGATAGAAGATAGGATAGGATAGAGGATAGGATAGGATAGAGGATAGGATAGGATAGAGGATGGGATAGGATAGAGGATAGGATAGGATAGAGGATAGGATAGGATAGAGGATAGGATAGGATAGAGGATAGGATAGGATAGAGGATAGGATAGGATAGAGGATAGGATAGGATAGAGGATAGGATAGGATAGAGGATAGGATAGGATAGAGGATAGGATAGGATAGAGGATAGGATAGGATAGAGGATAGGATAGGATAGAGGATAGGATAGGATAGAGGATAGGATAGGATAGAGGATAGGATAGGATAGAGGATAGGATAGGATAGAGGATAGGATAGGATAGAGGATAGAATAGGATAGAGGATAGGATAGGAAAGAGGATGGGATAGGATAGAGGATCGGATAAGGGATTGGATAGGATAGAGGATAGGATAGGATAGAGAATAGGATAGGAGATTGTATAGGATAGAGGACAGGAGACGATAGAGGATAGGATAGGATTTTGGGTTGGATATGATAGAGGATAGGGTAGGATTGAGGATAGGATAGGATAGAGGATTGTATAGGGGATTGGATAGGATAGAGGATAGGATAGGATAGAGGATAGGATAGGATAGAGGAAAGGATAGGATAGAGGATAGGATAGGATAGGATAGAGGATAGGATAGGATAGAGGATAGGATAGGATAGAGGATAGGATAGGATAGAGGATAGGATAGGATAGAGGATAGGATAGGATAGAGGATAGGATAGGATAGAGGATAGGATAGGATAGAGGATAGGATAGGATAGAGGATAGGATAGGATAGAGGATAGGATAGGATAGAGGATAGGATAGGATAGAGTATAGGATATAGGATTGGATAGGATAGAGGATAGGATTGAGGATAGATTATACGATAGAGGATTGGATAGGATAGAGGATAGGATATGAGATTGCATAGGATAGAGGATATGGTAGGATATAGTATAGGATATGATGGAAGATATTATAGGATAGAGCACAGTATAGGGTAGAGGATACGATATTATAGTGGAGAGGATCGAATATAGGATAGGATAGGGGATTGGATAGGATAGAGGATAGGATAGGATAGTTGATAGGATAGGATAGACGATAGGATAGGGGATTGGATAGGATAGTTCATAGAATAGGATAGAGGATTGGATAGGATAGAGGATAGGATAGGATAGAGGATACGATAGGATGGAGTATAGAATAGGATAGAGGATAGGATAGGATAGAGGATAGGATATTATAGGATAGAATAGGATAGAGGATAGGATAGGATAGGATAGAGGATAGGATTGAGGATAGATTATACCATACAGGAGAGGATAGGATAGGATAGAGGATAGGATAGGTTAGAGGATCGGATAGGGGATTGGATAGGATAGAGGATAGGATAGGATAGAGGATAGGATAGGATAGCGGATAGGATACGATATAGGATTGGATAGGATAGAGGATAGGGTAGGATAGGGGATTGGATAGGATAGAGGATAGGATAGGTTTGCGGATAGGATATGATATAGGATTGAATAGCATAGAGGTTAGGAGACGATAGAGGATAGGATAGGATAGAGGATAGGATAGGATAGAGGATAAGATAGGATGGAGGATAGGATAGGATAGGATAGAGAATAGGATAGGATAGCGGATAGGATAGGATTGAGGATAGGATAGGATAGAGGATCGGATAGGGGATTGGATAGGATAGAGGATAGGATAGGAGATTGGATAGGATAGAGGACAGGAGACGATAGAGGATAGGATAGGATATAGGATTGGATAGTATAGAGGATAGGATAGGATAGAGAATAGGATAGGGTAGATTATATTATAGGCTAGAGGATACGATATTATAGAGGATAGGATAGGATAGAGTATAGGATTGGATAGAGGATAGGATAGAGGATAGGATAGGATAGAGAATAGGATAGGATAGAGGATAGGATAGCATAGAGGATAGGATAGGATATAGGATAGGATCGGATAGAGTATAGAATAGAGTATCCTATCCTCTATAGGATAGAGGATAGGATAGAGAATAGGATAGAGGATAGGACAGAGGATTGGATAGGATAGGATAGTGTATAGGATAGGATTGAGGATAGGATAGGAGATTGGATACTAAAGAGGACAGGAGACGATAGAGGATAGGATAGGATATAGGATTGGATAGGATAGAGGATAGGATACGATAGAGGATAGGAAAGGATAGAGGATAGGATAGGATAGAGGATAGGATATGGGATTGGATAGGATAGTTGATGGAATATGATAGAGGATAGGATAGGATAGAGAATAGGATAGGATAGATGATATTAAAGGAAAGAGGATAGGATATGATAGAGGATACGATATTATAGAGGATAGGATAGGATAGAGGATCCGATATTATAGAGGATAGGATACGATAGAGGATAGGATTGAGGATAGATTATAGGATAGAGGATAGGATAGGATAGAGGATACGATAGGATAGAAGATAGAATAGGATAGAGGATAGGATAGTATAGAGGATAGGATAGGATAGAGGATAGGATAGGATAGAGGATAGGATAGGATAGAGGATAGGATAGGATAGAGGATAGGATATGATAGAGGATAGGATAGGATAGAGAATAGGATAGGATAGATGATATTAAGGGAAAGAGGATAGGATATGATAGAGGATACGATATTATAGAGGATAGGATAGGATAGAGGATCCGATATTATAGAGGATAGGATACGATAGAGGATAGGATTGAGGATAGATTATAGGATAGAGGATAGGATAGGATAGAGGATACGATAGGATAGAAGATAGAATAGGATAGAGGATAGGATAGTATAGAGGATAGGATAGGATAGAGGATAGGATAGGATAGAGGATAGGATAGGATAGAGGATAGGATAGGATAGAGGATGGGATAGGATAGAGGATAATATAGGATAGAGGATAGGATAGGATAGAGGATGGGATAGGATAGAGGATAATATAGGATAGAGGATAGGATATAGGATTTAATAGGATAGAGGATAGGATACGATAAAGGATAGGATAGGATAGAGGATAGGATATGATAGAGGATAGGATAGGATAGAGGATAGGATAGGATAGAGAATAGGATAGGATAGAGGATAGGATAGGATAGAGGATAGGATAGGATAGAGGATAGGATAGGATAGAGGATGGGAAAGGATAGAGGATAGGATACGATAGAGGATAAGGATAGGATAGAGGATCGGATAGGGGATTGGATAGGATAGAGGATAGGATAGGAGATTGGATAGGATAGAGGAGAGGAGACGATAGAGGATAGGATAGGATATAGGATTGGATAGTATAGAGGATAGGATAGGATAGAGAATAGGATAGGGTAGATTATATTATAGGATAGAGGATACGATATTATAGAGGATAGGATAGGATAGAGTATAGGATTGGATAGAGGATAGGATAGAGGATAGGATAGAGGATAGGATAGGATAGAGAATAGGATAGGATAGAGGATAGGATAGCATAGAGGATAGGATAGGATATACTATAGGATCGGATAGAGTATAGAATAGAGCATCCTATCCTCTATAGGATAGAGGATAGGATAGAGAATAGGATAGAGGATAGGACAGAGGATTGGATAGGATAGGATAGTGTATAGGATAGGATTGAGGATAGGATAGGAGATTGGATACTAAAGAGGACAGGAGACGATAGAGGATAGGATAGGATATAGGATTGGATAGGATAGAGGATAGGTTACGATAGAGGATAGGAAAGGATAGAGGATAGGATAGGATAGAGGATAGGATAGGGGATTGGATAGGATAGTTGATGGAATATGATAGAGGATAGGATAGGATAGAGAATAGGATAGGATAGATGATATTAAAGGAAAGAGGATAGGATATGATAGAGGATACGATATTATAGAGGATAGGATAGGATAGAGGATCCGATATTATAGAGGATAGGATACGATAGAGGATAGGATTGAGGATAGGTTATAGGATAGAGGATAGGATAGGATAGAGGATACGATAGGATAGAAGATAGAATAGGATAGAGGATAGGATAGTATAGAGGATAGGATAGGATAGAGGATAGGATAGGATAGAGGATAGGATAGGATAGAGGATAGGATAGGATAGAGGATAGGATATGATAGAGGATAGGATAGGATAGAGAATAGGATAGGATAGATGATATTAAAGGAAAGAGGATAGGATATGATAGAGGATACGATATTATAGAGGATAGGATAGGATAGAGGATACGATAGGATAGAAGATAGAATAGGATAGAGGATAGGATAGTATAGAGGATAGGATAGGATAGAGGATAGGATAGGATAGAGGATAGGATAGGATAGAGGATAGGATAGGATAGAGGATAGGATAGGATAGAGGATAGGATAGGATAGAGGATAGGATAGGATAGAGGAAAGGATAGGATAGAGGATAGGATAGGATAGAGGATAGGATTGGATAGAGTATAGGATAGAGGATAGGATAGGATAGAGGATAGGATAGGATAGAGAATAGGATAGGATAGAGGATAGGATAGGATAGAGGATAGGATAGGATAGAGGATAGGATAGGATAGAGGATAGGATAGGATAGAGGATAGGATAGGATAGGATAGAGAATAGGATCGGATAGCGGATACGATAGGATTGAGGATAGAATAGGATAGAGGATCGGATAGGACAGAGGATTGGATAGGATAGAGGATACGATAGGATAGAGGATATTATAGAGAAGAGGATAGGGTAGAGGATAGGATAGGATATAGGATAGGATAGGATAGAGGATCGGATAGGGGTTTGGATAGGATAGAGGATAGGATAGGATAGAGGATAGGATAGGGGATTGGATAGGATAGAGAATAGGATAGGATAGATGATATTATAGGAAAGAGTATAGGATATGATAGAGGATACGATATTATAGAGGAGAGGATTGAATAGAGGAAAGGATAGGGGATTCGATAGGATAGAGGATAGGATAGTGGATAGGATAGAATAGAGGATAGAATAGGGGATAGGATAGGATATAGGATAGGATAGAGGATAGGATAGAGGATTGGATAGGATAGAGGATGGGATAGGATAGAGGATAGGATAGGATAGAAGATACGATAGGATAGAGGATAGGATAGGATAGAGGATATAGGATATAGGATTGGATAGGACACAGGATAGGATACGATAGAGGATAGGATAGGTTAGGATAGGGAATAGGATAGGATGGATGATATTATAGGATAGAGGATACGATATTATAGAGGAGAGGATCGAATATAGGAAAGGATAGGGGATTGGATAGGATAGAGGATAGGATACAGAATAGGATAGGATAGAGGTTAGGATAGGATAGATGATAGGATAGGGGATTGGATAGCATAGGGGATTGGATAGGATAGAGAATAGGATAGGATAGATGATATTAAAGGAAAGAGGATAGGATAGGATAGAGGATAGGATAGGATAGAGGATAGGATAGGATAGAGGATAGGATAGGATAGAGAATAGGATAGGATAGAGGATACGATATTATAGAGGATAGGATAGGATAGAGGATAGGATAGGGTATAGTATAGGATAGAATAGAGGATAGGATAGGATAGAGGATAGGATAGAATAGAGGAATAGGATTGGATAGAGGATGGGATAGGATAGAGGATAGGATAGGATAGAGGATAGGATAGGATAGAGGATAGGATAGGATAGAGGATAGGATAGGGTAGAGGATAGGATAGGCTAGAGAATAGGATAGAGGATAGGATAGGATAGAGGATAGCATAGGATAGAGGATAGGATAGGATAGAGAATAGGATAAGGGATTGGATAGGATAGAGAATAGGATAGGATAGCGGATACGATAGGATTGAGGATATGATAGGATATAGGATATAATAGGATAGAGGATCGGATAGGGGTTTGGATAGGATAGAGGATAGGAAAGGATAGAGGATAGGGTAGGATAGAGGATACGATATTATAGAGGATAGGATAGGATAGAGGATAGGATAGGAGAGAGGATAGGATAGGATAGAGGATATAATAGGATAGAGGATAGGATAGGATAGAGGATAGGGTAGAATAGAGGATAGGATAGGATAGAGGATACGATATTATAGAGGATAGGATAGGATAGAGGATAGGATAGGGTATAGTATAGGATAGAATAGAGGATAGGATAGGATAGAGGATAGGATGGGATAGAGGAATAGGATTGGATAGAGGATGGGATAGGATAGAGGATAGGATAGGATAGAGGATAGGATAGGATAGAGGATAGGATAGGATAGAGGATAGGATAGGATAGGATAGAGAATAGGATAGGATAGATGATATTATAGGAGAGAGGATAGGATACGATAGAGGATAGGATAGGATAAAGGATAGGATAGGATAGAGAATAGGATAGAGGATAGGATAGAGGATTGGATAGGATTTGGGATATTATAGGATAGAGGATAGGGTAGGATAGCGGATAGGATAGGATATAGGGTAGGATAGGATAGAGGATAGGATAGGATAGAGGATAGGATAGGGTAGAGGATAGGATAGGCTAGAGAATAGGATAGAGGATAGGATAGGATAGGATAGAGGATAGGATAGGATAGAGGATAGGATAGGATAGAGGATAGGATAGGATAGAGGATAGGATAGGATAGAGGATAGGATAGGATAGAGGATAGGATAGGATAGAGGATAGGATAGGAGAGAGAATAGGATAGGATAGCGGATACGATAGGATTGAGGATATGATAGGATATAGGATAGGATAGGATAGAGGATCGGATAGGGGTTTGGATAGGATAGAGGATAGGATAGGATAGAGGATAGGATAGGATAGAGGATCGGATAGGACAGAGGATTGGATAGGATAGAGGATACGATAGGATAGAGGATATTATAGAGAAGAGGATAGGATAGAGGATAGGATAGGATAGAGGATAGGATAGGATAGAGGATCGGATAGGACAGAGGAATGGATAGGATAGAGGATAGGATAGGATAGAGAATAGGATAAGGGATTGGATAGGATAGACAATAGGATAGGATAGAGGATAGGATAGGATAGAGGATAGGATAGGATAGAGGATCGGATAGGACAGAGGATTGGATAGGATAGAGGATACGATAGGATAGAGGATATTATAGAGAAGAGGATAGGATAGAGGATAGGATAGGATAGAGGATAGGATAGGATAGAGGATCGGATAGGACAGAGGAATGGATAGGATAGAGGATAGGATAGGATAGAGAATAGGATAAGGGATTGGATAGGATAGACAATAGGATAGGATAGCGGATACGATAGGATTGAGGATATGATAGGATATAGGATATAATAGGATAGAGGATCGGATAGGGGTTTGGATAGGATAGAGGATAGGAAAGGATAGAGGATAGGGTAGGATAGAGGATAGGATAGGATAGAGGATACGATATTATAGAGGATAGGATAGGATAGAGGATAGGATAGGAGAGAGGATAGGATAGGATAGAGGATATAATAGGATAGAGGATAGGATAGGATAGAGGATAGGGTAGGATAGAGGATAGGATAGGATAGAGGATACGATATTATAGAGGATAGGATAGGATAGAGGATAGGATAGGATAGAGGATCGGATAGGGGTTTGGATAGGATAGAGGATAGGATAGGATAGAGGATAGGATAGGATAGAGGATCGGATAGGACAGAGGATTGGATAGGATAGAGGATACGATAGGATAGAGGATATTATAGAGAAGAGGATAGGATAGAGGATAGGATAGGATAGAGGATAGGATAGGATAGAGGATCGGATAGGTCAGAGGAATGGATAGGATAGAGGATAGGATAGGATAGAGAATAGGATAAGGGATTGGATAGGATAGAGAATAGGATAGGATAGCGGATACGATAGGATTGAGGATATGATAGGATATAGGATAGGATAGGATAGAGGATCGGATAGGGGTTTGGATAGGATAGAGGATAGGATAGGATAGAGGATAGGATAGGAGAGAGGATAGGATAGGATAGAGGATATAATAGGATAGAGGATAGGATAGGATAGAGGATAGGGTAGGATAGAGGATAGGATAGGGTAGAGGATACGATATTATAGAGGATAGGATAGGATAGAGGATAGGATAGGGTATAGTATAGGATAGAATAGAGGATAGGATAGGATAGAGGATAGGATAGGATAGAGGAATAGGATTGGATAGAGGATGGGATAGGATAGAGGATAGGATAGGATAGAGGATAGGATAGGATAGAGGATAGGATAGGATAGAGGATGGGATAGGATAGAGGATAGGATAGGATAGAGAATAGGATAGAGGATAGGATAGGATAGAGGATAGGATAGGATAGAGGATAGGATAGGATAGGATAGAGAATAGGATAGGATAGATGATATTATAGGAGAGAGGATAGGATATGATAGAGGATACGATATTATAGAGGATAGGATAGGATAGAGGATAGGATAGGGGATTGGATAGGATAGAGAATAGGATAGGATAGATGATATTATAGGAAAGAGTATGGGATATGATAGAGGATACGATATTATAGAGGAGAGGATCGAATAGAGGAAAGGATAGGGGATTCGATAGGATAGAGGATAGGATAGGGGATTGGATAGGAGAGTGGATAGGATAGGATAGAGGATAGGATAGGAGATTCGATAGGATAGAGGACAGGAGACGATAGAGGATAGGATAGGATATAGGATTGGATAGGATAGAGGATAGGATAGGATAGAGGATAGGATAGGATAGAGGATATGATAGGATAGAGGATAGGATAGGATAGAGAATAGGATAAGGGATTGGATAGGATAGACAATAGGATAGGATAGCGGATACGATAGGATTGAGGATATGATAGGATATAGGATATAATAGGATAGAGGATCGGATAGGGGTTTGGATAGGATAGAGGATAGGAAAGGATAGAGGATAGGGTAGGATAGAGGATAGGATAGGATAGAGGATACGATATTATAGAGGATAGGATAGGATAGAGGATAGGATAGGAGAGAGGATAGGATAGGATAGAGGATATAATAGGATAGAGGATAGGATAGGATAGAGGATAGGGTAGGATAGAGGATAGGATAGGATAGAGGATACGATATTATAGAGGATAGGATAGGATAGAGGATAGGATAGGATAGAGGATCGGATAGGGGTTTGGATAGGATAGAGGATAGGATAGGATAGAGGATAGGATAGGATAGAGGATCGGATAGGACAGAGGATTGGATAGGATAGAGGATACGATAGGATAGAGGATATTATAGAGAAGAGGATAGGATAGAGGATAGGATAGGATAGAGGATAGGATAGGATAGAGGATCGGATAGGTCAGAGGAATGGATAGGATAGAGGATAGGATAGGATAGAGAATAGGATAAGGGATTGGATAGGATAGAGAATAGGATAGGATAGCGGATACGATAGGATTGAGGATATGATAGGATATAGGATAGGATAGGATAGAGGATCGGATAGGGGTTTGGATAGGATAGAGGATAGGATAGGATAGAGGATAGGATAGGAGAGAGGATAGGATAGGATAGAGGATATAATAGGATAGAGGATAGGATAGGATAGAGGATAGGGTAGGATAGAGGATAGGATAGGGTAGAGGATACGATATTATAGAGGATAGGATAGGATAGAGGATAGGATAGGGTATAGTATAGGATAGAATAGAGGATAGGATAGGATAGAGGATAGGATAGGATAGAGGAATAGGATTGGATAGAGGATGGGATAGGATAGAGGATAGGATAGGATAGAGGATAGGATAGGATAGAGGATAGGATAGGATAGAGGATGGGATAGGATAGAGGATAGGATAGGATAGAGAATAGGATAGAGGATAGGATAGGATAGAGGATAGGATAGGATAGAGGATAGGATAGGATAGGATAGAGAATAGGATAGGATAGATGATATTATAGGAGAGAGGATAGGATATGATAGAGGATACGATATTATAGAGGATAGGATAGGATAGAGGATAGGATAGGGGATTGGATAGGATAGAGAATAGGATAGGATAGATGATATTATAGGAAAGAGTATGGGATATGATAGAGGATACGATATTATAGAGGAGAGGATCGAATAGAGGAAAGGATAGGGGATTCGATAGGATAGAGGATAGGATAGGGGATTGGATAGGAGAGTGGATAGGATAGGATAGAGGATAGGATAGGAGATTCGATAGGATAGAGGACAGGAGACGATAGAGGATAGGATAGGATATAGGATTGGATAGGATAGAGGATAGGATAGGATAGAGGATAGGATAGGATAGAGGATATGATAGGATAGAGGATAGGATAGGATAGAGGATCGGATAGGACAGAGGATTATAGTAGGATAGAGGATACGATAGGATAGAGGATATTATAGAGAAGAGGATAGGATAGAGGATAGGATAGCATAGAGGATAGGATAGGATAGAGGATAGGATAGGATAGAGGATCGGATAGGACAGAGGATTGAATAGGATAGAGGATACGATAGGATAGAGGATATTATAGAGAAGAGGATAGGATAGAGGATAGGATAGGGTAGAGGATAGGATAGGATAGAGGATCGGATAGGACAGAGGATTGGATAGGATAGAGGATAGGATTGGATAGAGGATAGGATAGGATAGAGGATAGGATAGGATACTATAGAGGATACGATAGGATAGTGAATATAATAGAGAATAGGATAGGATACAGGATAGGATAGGATAGATGATAGGATAGGATAGAGGATAGGATAGGATACAGGATAGGATAGGATAGAGGATAGGGGAGGATAGAGGATACGATATAGGATTGGATAGGATAAAGAATAGGATACGATAGAGGATAGGATAGGATTGGATAGAGAATAGGATGGGATAGAGGATAGGATAGGATAGAGGATAGGATAGGATAGAGGATAGGATAGGATAGGATAGAGGATAGGATAGGATAGGATAGAGGATAGGATAGGATAGAGGATAGGATAGGATAGAGGATAGGATTGGATAGAGGATAGGATAGGATAGAGGATAGGATAGGATAGAGGATAGGATAGGATAGACGATAGGATAGGATAGAGGATAGGATAGGCTAGAGGATAGGATACGATAGAGGATCGGATAGGATAGAGGATTGGATAGGATAGAGGATAGGGTAGGCTAGAGAATAGGATAGAGGATAGGATAGGATAGAGGATAGGATAGGATAGAGGATAGGATAGGATAGCGGATACGATAGGATTGAGGATAGGATAGGATAGAGGATATAGGATATAGGATTGGATAGGACACAGGATAGGATACGATAGAGAATAGGATAGGTTAGGATAGAGAATAGGATAGGACAGATGATATTAAAGGAAAGAGGATAGTATATGATAGAGGATACGATATTATAGAGGATACGATATTGTAGAGGATAGGATAGGATAGAGGATCGGATAGGACAGAGGATTGGATAGGATAGATGATACGATAGGATAGAGGATATTACAGAGAAGAGGATAGGGTAGAGGATAGGATAGGATAGAGGATAGGGTAGGATAGAGGATCGGATAGGACAGAGGATTGGATAGGATAGAGGATAGGATAGGATAGAGAATAGGATAAGGGATTGGATAGGATAGAGAATAGGATAGGATAGCGGATACGATAGGATTGAGGATATGATAGTATATAGGATAGGATAGGATAGAGGATCGGATAGGGGTTTGGATAGGATAGAGGATAGGATAGGATAGAGGATAGGATAGGATAGAGGATAGGATAGGATAGAGGATAGGATAGGGGATTGGATAGGATGGATGATATTATAGGATAGAGGAAACGATATTATAGAGGAGACGATCGAATATAGGAAAGGATAGGGGATTGGATAGGATAGAGGATAGGATACAGAATAGGATAGGATAGAGGTTAGGATAGGATAGATGATAGGATAGGATAGAGGATAGGATAGGATAGAGGATTGGATAGGATAGAGGATAGGATAGGATAGAGAGTAGGATAGAGGATAGGATAGAGGATTGGATAGGATTTGGGATATTATAGGATAGAGGATAGGGTAGGATAGCGGATAGGATAGGATATAGGGTAGGATAGGATAGAGGATAGGATAGGATAGAGGATAGGATAGGGTAGAGGATAGGATAGGCTAGAGAATAGAATAGAGGATAGGATAGGATAGAGGATAGGATACAGAATAGGATAGGATAGAGGTTAGGATAGGATAGATGATAGGATAGGATAGAGGATAGGATAGGATAGAGGATAGGATAGGATAGAGAATAGGATAGGATAGCGGATACGATAGGATTGAGGATATGATAGGATATAGGATAGGATAGGATAGAGGATCGGATAGGGGTTTGGATAGGATAGAGGATAGGATAGGATAGAGGATAGGATAGGAGAGAGGATAGGATAGGATAGAGGATATAATAGGATAGAGGATAGGATAGGATAGAGGATAGGGTAGGATAGAGGATAGGATAGGATAGAGGATAGGATAGGATAGAGGATAGGATAGGGTAGAGGATAGGATAGGCTAGAGAATAGGATAGAGGATAGGATAGGATAGAGGATAGGATAGGATAGAGGATAGGATAGGATAGAGGATAGGATAGGATAGAGGATAGGATAGGATAGAGGATAGGATAGGATAGAGGATAGGATAGGATAGAGAATAGGATAGGATAGCGGATACGATAGGATTGAGGATATGATAGGATATAGGATAGGATAGGATAGAGGATCGGATTGGGGTTTGGATAGGATAGAGGATAGGATAGGATAGAGGATAGGATAGGATAGAGGATAGGATAGGAGATTCGATAGGATAGAGGACAGGAGACGATAGAGGATAGGATAGGATATAGGATTGGATAGGATAGAGGATAGGATAGGATAGAGGATAGGATAGGATAGAGGATAGGATATGATAGAGGATAGGATAGGATAGAGGATCGGATAGGACAGAGGATTGGATAGGATAGAGGATACGATAGGATAGAGGATATTATAGAGAAGAGGATAGGATAGAGGATAGGATAGCATAGAGGATAGGATAGGATAGAGGATCGGATAGGACAGAGGAATGGATAGGATAGAGGATAGGATAGGATAGAGAATAGGATAAGGGATTGGATAGGATAGAGAATAGGATAGGATAGCGGATACGATAGGATTGAGGATGTGATAGGATATAAAATAGGATAGGATAGAGGATCGGATAGGGGTTTGGATAGGATAGAGGATAGGATAGGATAGAGGATAGGATAGGATAGTGGATATAATAGGATAGAGGATAGGATAGGATAGAGGATAGGGTAGGATAGAGGATAGGATAGGATAGAGGATACGATATTATAGAGGATAGGATAGGATAGAGGATAGGATAGCGTATAGTATAGGATAGAATAGAGGATAGGATAGGATAGAGGATAGGCTAGGATAGAGGAATAGGATTGGATAGAGGATGGGATAGGATAGAGGATAGGATAGGATAGAGGATAGGATAGGATAGAGGATAGGATAGGATAGAGGATAGGATAGGGTAGAGGATAGGATAGGCTAGAGAATAGGATAGAGGATAGGATAGGATAGAGGATAGGATAGGATAGAGGATAGGATAGGATAGAGAATAGGATAGGATAGCGGATACGATAGGATTGAGGATATGATAGGATATAGGATAGGATAGGATAGAGGATAGGATAGGATAGAGGATGGGATAGGATAGAGGATCGGATAGGATAGAGAATAGGATAGAGGATAGGATAGGATAGAGGATAGGATAGGATAGAGGATAGGATAGGATAGGATAGAGAATAGGATAGGATAGATGATATTATAGGAGAGAGGATAGGATATGATAGAGGATAGGATAGGATAGAGGATAGGATAGGATAGAGAATAGGATAGAGGATAGGATAGAGGATTGGATAGGATTTGGGATATTATAGGATAGAGGATAGGGTAGGATAGCGGATAGGATAGGATATAGGGTAGGATAGGATAGAGGATAGGATAGGATAGAGGATAGGATAGGGTAGAGGATAGGATAGGCTAGAGAATAGGATAGAGGATAGGATAGGATAGAGGATAGGATAGGATAGAGGATAGGATAGGATAGAGGATAGGATAGGATAGAGGATACGATAGGATAGAGGATATTATAGAGAAGAGGATAGGATAGAGGATAGGATAGGATAGAGGATAGGATAGGATAGAGGATCGGATAGGACAGAGGAATGGATAGGATAGAGGATAGGATAGGATAGAGAATAGGATAGGATAGCGGATACGATAGGATTGAGGATATGATAGGATATAGGATAGGATAGGATAGAGGATCGGATAGGGGTTTGGATAGGATAGAGGATAGGATAGGATAGAGGATAGGATAGGATAGAGGATCGGATAGGACAGAGGATTGGATAGGATAGAGGATACGATAGGATAGAGGATATTATAGAGAAGAGGATAGGATAGAGGATAGGATAGGATAGAGGATAGGATAGGATAGAGGATCGGATAGGACAGAGGAATGGATAGGATAGAGGATAGGATAGGATAGAGAATAGGATAAGGGATTGGATAGGATAGAGAATAGGATAGGATAGCGGATACGATAGGATTGAGGATATGATAGGATATAGGATAGGATAGGATAGAGGATCGGATAGGGGTTTGTATAGGATAGAGGATAGGATAGGATAGAGGATAGGATAGGAGAGAGGATAGGATAGGATAGAGGATATAATAGGATAGAGGATAGGATAGGATAGAGGATAGGGTAGGATAGAGGATAGGATAGGATAGAGGATACGATATTATAGAGGATAGGATAGGATAGAGGATAGGATAGGGTATAGTATAGGATAGAATAGAGGATAGGATAGGATAGAGGATAGGATAGGATAGAGGAATAGGATTGGATAGAGGATGGGGTAGGATAGAGAATAGGATAGGATAGATGATATTATAGGAAAGAGTATGGGATATGATAGAGGATACGATATTATAGAGGAGAGGATCGAATAGAGGAAAGGTTAGGGGATTCTATAGGATAGAGGATAGGATAGGGGATTGGATAGGATAAGGGATTGGATAGGATAGAGAATAGGATCGGATAGCGGATACGATAGGATTGAGGATATGATAGGATAGAGGATAGGATAGGATAGAGGATAGGATAGGATAGAGGATAGGATAGGAGAGTGGATAGGATAGGATAGAGGATAGGATAGGAGATTCGATAGGATAGAGGACAGGAGACGATAGAGGATAGGATAGGATATAGGATTGGATAGGATAGAGGATAGGATAGGATAGAGGATAGGATAGGATAGAGGATAGGATATGATAGAGGATAGGATAGGATAGAGGATCGGATAGGACAGAGGATTGGATAGGATAGAGGATACGATAGGATAGAGGATTTTATAGAGAAGAGGATAGGATAGAGGATAGGATAGCATAGAGGATAGGATAGGATAGAGGATAGGATAGGATAGAGGATCGGATAGGACAGAGGATTGAATAGGATAGAGGATACGATAGGATAGAGGATATTATAGAGAAGAGGATAGGATAGAGGATAGGATAGGATAGAGGATAGGATAGGATAGAGGATCGGATAGGACAGAGGATTGGATAGGATAGAGGATAGGATTGGATAGAGGATAGGATAGGATAGAGGATAGGATAGGATAGAGGATAGGATAGGATACTATAGAGGATACGATAGGATAGTGAATATAATAGAGAATAGGATAGGATACAGGATAGGATAGGATAGATGATAGGATAGGATAGAGGATAGGATAGGATACAGGATAGGATAGGATAGAGGATAGGGGAGGATAGAGGATACGATATAGGATTGGATAGGATAAAGAATAGGATACGATAGAGGATAGGATAGGATTGGATAGAGAATAGGATGGGATAGAGGATAGGATAGGATAGAGGATAGGATAGGATAGAGGATAGGATAGGATAGGATAGAGGATAGGATAGGATAGGATAGAGGATAGGATAGGATAGAGGATAGGATAGGATAGAGGATAGGATAGGATAGAGGATAGGATTGGATAGAGGATAGGATAGGATAGAGGATAGGATAGGATAGAGGATAGGATAGGATAGAGGATAGGATAGGATAGAGGATAGAGGATAGGATATGATACAGGATAGGATAGGGTAGAGGATAGGAGAGGATAGAGGATACGATATAGGATTGGATAGGATAAAGAATAGGATACGATAGAGGATAGGATAGGATTGGATAGAGAATAGGATGGGATAGAGGATAGGATAGGATAGAGGATAGGATAGGATAGAGGATAGGATAGGCTAGAGGATAGGATACGATAGAGGATAGGATAGGATAGAGGATAGGATAGGATAGAGGATAGGATAGGATAGAGGATAGGATAGGATAGAGGATAGGATAGGATAGAGGATAGGATAGGGGATTGGATAGGATAGAGAATAGGATAGGATAGATGATATTATAGGAAAGAGTATAGGATATGATAGAGGATACGATATTATAGAGGAGAGGATTGAATAGAGGAAAGGATAGGGGATTCGATAGGATAGAGGATAGGATAGTGGATAGGATAGAATAGAGGATAGAATAGGGGATAGGATAGGATATAGGATTGGATAGGATAGAGGATAGGATAGAGGATTGGATAGGATAGAGGATGGGATAGGATAGAGGATAGGATAGGATAGATGATAGGATAGGGGATTGGATAGCATAGGGGATTGGATAGGATAGAGAATAGGATAGGATAGAGGATAGGATAGGATAGAGAATAGGATAGAGGATAGGATAGAGGATTGGATAGGATTTGGGATATTATAGGATAGAGGATAGGGTAGGATAGCGGATAGGATAGGATATAGGGTAGGATAGGATAGAGGATAGGATAGGATAGAGGATAGGATAGGGTAGAGGATAGGATAGGCTAGAGAATAGAATAGAGGATAGGATAGGATAGAGGATAGGATAGGATAGAGGATAGGATAGGATAGAGGATAGGATAGGATAGAGGATAGGATAGGATAGAGAATAGGATAGGATAGCGGATACGATAGGATTGAGGATATGATAGGATATAGGATAGGATAGGATAGAGGATCGGATAGGGGTTTGGATAGGATAGAGGATAGGATAGGATAGAGGATAGGATAGGAGAGAGGATAGGATAGGATAGAGGATATAATAGGATAGAGGATAGGATAGGATAGAGGATAGGGTAGGATAGAGGATAGGATAGGATAGAGGATACGATATTATAGAGGATAGGATAGGATAGAGGATAGGATAGTGTATAGTATAGGATAGAATAGAGGATAGGATAGGATAGAGGATAGGATAGGATAGAGGAATAGGATTGGATAGAGGATGGGATAGGATAGAGGATAGGATAGGATAGAGGATAGGATAGGATAGAGGATAGGATAGGGTAGAGGATAGGATAGGCTAGAGAATAGGATAGAGGATAGGATAGGATAGAGGATAGGATAGGATAGAGGATAGGATAGGATAGAGGATAGGATAGGATAGAGGATAGGATAGGATAGAGGATAGGATAGGATAGAGGATAGGATAGGATAGAGGATAGGATAGGATAGAGGATAGGATAGGATAGAGAATAGGATAGGATAGCGGATACGATAGGATTGAGGATATGATAGGATATAGGATAGGATAGGATAGAGGATAGGATAGGGGTTTGGATAGGATAGAGGATAGGATAGGATAGAGGATAGGATAGGAGAGAGGATAGGATAGGATAGAGGATATAATAGGATAGAGGATAGGATAGGATAGAGGATAGGGTAGGATAGAGGATAGGATAGGATAGAGGATACGATATTATAGAGGATAGGATAGGATAGAGGATAGAATAGGGTATAGTATAGGATAGAATAGAGGATAGGATAGGATAGAGGATAGGATAGGATAGAGGAATAGGATTGGATAGAGGATGGGATAGGATAGAGGATAGGATAGGATAGAGGATAGGATAGGATAGAGGATAGGATAGGATAGAGGATAGGATAGGATAGAGGATAGGATAGGATAGAGAATAGGATAGGATAGCGGATACGATAGGATTGAGGATATGATAGGATATAGGATAGGATAGGATAGAGGATCGGATTGGGGTTTGGATAGGATAGAGGATAGGATAGGATAGAGGATCGGATAGGACAGAGGATTGGATAGGATAGAGGATACGATAGGATAGAGGATATTATAGAGAAGAGGATAGGATAGAGGATAGGATAGGATAGAGGATAGGATAGGATAGAGGATCGGATAGGACAGGGGAATGGATAGGATAGAGGATAGGATAGGACAGAGAATAGGATAAGGCATTGGATAGGATAGAGAATAGGATAGGATAGCGGATACGATAGGATTGAGGATATGATAGGATATAAAATAGGATAGGATAGAGGATCGGATAGGGGTTTGGATAGGATAGAGGATAGGATAGGATAGAGGATAGGATAGGAGAGAGGATAGGATAGGATAGAGGATATAATAGGATAGAGGATAGGATAGGATAGAGGATAGGGTAGGATAGAGGATGGGATAGGATAGAGGATAGGATAGGATAGAGGATAGGATAGGATAGAGGATAGGATAGGATAGAGGATGGGATAGGATAGAGGATAGGATAGGATAGAGAATAAGATAGAGGATAGGATATTATAGAGGATAGGATAGGATAGGATAGAGAATAGGATAGGATAGATGATATTATAGGAGAGAGGATAGGATATGATAGAGGATAGGATATGATAGAGGATAGGATAGGATAGAGAATAGGATAGAGGATAGGATAGAGGATTGGATAGGATTTGGGATATTATAGGATAGAGGATAGGGTAGGATAGCGGATAGGATAGGATATAGGGTAGGATAGGATAGAGGATAGGATAGGATAGAGGATAGGATAGGGGATCGGATAGGGGTTTGGATAGGATAGAGGATAGGATAGGAGAGAGGATAGGATAGGATAGAGGATATAATAGGATAGAGGATAGGATAGGATAGAGGATAGGGTAGGATAGAGGATAGGATAGGATAGAGGATACGATATTATAGAGGATAGGATAGGATAGAGGATAGGATAGGGTATAGTATAGGATAGAATAGAGGATAGGATAGGATAGAGGATAGGATAGGATAGAGGAATAGGATTGGATAGAGGATGGGATAGGATAGAGGATAGGATAGGATAGAGGATAGGATAGGATAGAGGATAGGATAGGATAGAGGATAGGATAGGGTAGAGGATAGGATAGGCTAGAGAATAGGATAGAGGATAGGATAGGATAGAGGATAGGATAGGATAGAGAATAGGATAGGATAGCGGATACGATAGGATTGAGGATATGATAGGATATAGGATAGGATAGGATAGAGGATCGCATTGGGGTTTGGATAGGATAGAGGATAGGATAGGATAGAGGATAGGATAGAGGATAGGATAGGATAGGATAGAGGATCGGATAGGACAGAGGATTGGATAGGATAGAGGATACGATAGGATAGAGGATATTATAGAGAAGAGGATAGGATAGAGGATAGGATAGGATAGAGGATAGGATAGGATAGAGGATCGGATAGGACAGAGGAATGGATAGGATAGAGGATAGGATAGGATAGAGAATAGGATAAGGGATTGGATAGGATAGAGAATAGGATAGGATAGCGGATACGATAGGATTGAGGATATGATAGGATATAGGATAGGATAGGATAGAGGATCGGATAGGGGTTTGGATAGGATAGAGGATAGGATAGGATAGAGGATAGGATAGGAGAGAAGATAGGATAGGATAGAGGATATAATAGGATAGAGGATAGGATAGGATAGAGGATAGGGTAGGATAGAGGATAGGATAGGATAGAGGATACGATATTATAGAGGATAGGATAGGATAGAGGATAGGATAGGGTATAGTATAGGATAGAATAGAGGATAGGATAGGATAGAGGATAGGATAGGATAGAGGAATAGGATTGGATAGAGGATGGGATAGGATAGAGGATAGGATAGTATAGAGGATAGGATAGGATAGAGGATAGGATAGGATAGAGGATAGGATAGGGTAGAGGATAGGATAGGCTAGAGAATAGGATAGAGGATAGGATAGGATAGAGGATAGGATAGGATAGAGGATCGGATAGGATAGAGGATAGGATAGGATAGAGGATAGGATAGGATAGAGAATAGGATAGGATAGCGGATACGATAGGATTGAGGATATGATAGGATATAGGATAGGATAGGATAGAGGATCGGATAGGGGTTTGGATAGGATAGAGGATAGGATAGGATAGAGGATAGGATAGGATAGAGGATCGGATAGGACAGAGGATTGGATAGGATAGAGGATACGATAGGATAGAGGATATTATAGAGAAGAGGATAGGATAGAGGATAGGATAGGATAGAGGATAGGATAGGATAGAGGATCGGATAGGACAGAGGAATGGATAGGATAGAGGATAGGATAGGATAGAGAATAGGTTAAGGGATTGGATAGGATAGAGAATAGGATAGGATAGCGGATACGAGAGGATTGAGGATATGATAGGATATAGGATAGGGTAGGATAGAGGATAGGATAGGATAGAGGATACGATATTATAGAGGATAGGATAGGATAGAGGATAGGATAGGGTATAGTATAGGATAGAATAGAGGATAGGATAGGATAGAGGATAGGATGGGATAGAGGAATAGGATTGGACAGAGGATGGGATAGGATAGAGGATAGGATAGGATAGCGGATACGATAGGATTGAGGATATGATAGGATATAGGATAGGATAGGATAGAGGATCGGATTGGGGTTTGGATAGGATAGAGGATAGGATAGGATAGAGGATCGGATAGGGGTTTGGATAGGATAGAGGATAGGATAGGATAGAGGATATAATAGGATAGAGGATAGGATAGGATCGAGGATAGGATAGGATAGAGGATAGGATAGGATAGAGGATAGGATAGGATAGAGGATAGGATAGGATAGAGAATAGGATAGGATAGAGGATAGGATAGGATAGAGGATAGGATAGGATTGAGGGTACGATAGGATAGTGGATAGGGTAGGATAGAGGATAGGATAGGATAGAGGATATGATAGGATAGAGGATAGGATAGGATAGAGGATAGGATAGGATAGAGGATAGGATAGGATAGAGAATAGGATATAGGATTGGATATGATAGAGGATAGAATAGGATAGAGGATAAGATAGGAAAGAGGATAGGATATGATAGAGGATAGGATAGGATAGAGGATAGGATAGGATAGAGGATAGGATAGGATAGGATAGAGGATAGGATAGGATAGAGGATAGGATAGGATAGAGAATAGGATAGGATAGAGGATAGGATAGGATAGAGGATAGGATAGGATTGAGGGTACGATAGGATAGTGGATAGGATAGGATAGAGGGTAGGATAGGATAGAGGATATGATAGGATAGAGGATAGGATAGGATAGAGGATAGGATAGAATAGTGGATAGGATAGGATGGAGGATAGGATAGAGGATAGGATAGAGGATAGGATAGGATAGAGGATAGGATACGATAGAGGATAGGATAGGATAGAGGATAGGAAAGGATAAACGATAGGATAGGATAGAGGATAGGATAGGATAGAGGATAGGATAGGATAGAGGATAGGATAGGATAGTGGATTGGATAGGATAGAGGATAGGATAGGATTGAGGGTACGATAGGATAGTGGATAGGGTAGGATAGAGGATAGGATAGGATAGAGGATATGATAGGATAGAGGATAGGATAGGATAGAGGATAGGATAGGATAGAGAATAGGATATATAATTGGATATGATAGAGGATAGAATAGGATAGAGGATAAGATAGGATAGAGGATAGGATATGATAGAGGATAGGATAGGATAGAGGATAGGATAGGATAGAGGATAGGATAGGATAGAGGATAGGATAGGATAGAGGATAGGATAGGATAGAGGATAGGATAGGATAGAGGATAGGATAGGATAGAGGATAGGATATGATAGAGGATAGGATAGGATAGAGGATAGGATAGGATAGGATAGAGGATAGGATAGGATAGAGGATAGGATAGGATGGAGAATAGGATATAGGATTGGATAGGATAGAGAATAGGATATAGGATTGGATAGGATAGAGGATAGAATATGATAGAGGATAGGATAGAGGATAGGATAGGATAGAGGATAGGATAGGATAGAGAATAGGATAGGATAGAGGATAGGATAGGATAGAGGATAGGATAGGATTGAGGGTACGATAGGATAGTGGATAGGATAGGATAGAGGGTAGGATAGGATAGAGGATATGATAGGATAGAGGATAGGATAGGATAGAGGATAGGATAGAATAGTGGATAGGATAGGATGGAGGATAGGATAGAGGATAGGATAGAGGATAGGATAGGATAGAGGATAGGATACGATAGAGGATAGGATAGGATAGAGGATAGGAAAGGATAAACGATAGGATAGCATAGAGGATAGGATAGGATAGAGGATAAGATAGGATAGAGGATAGGATAGGATAGTGGATTGGATAGGATAGAGGATAGGATAGGATAGAGGATAGGATAGGATAGAGAATAGGATATAGGATTGGCTAGGATAGAGGATAGAAAAGGATAGAGGGTAGAATAGGATAGAGGATAGGATAGGATAGAGGATAGGATAGGATAGAGGATAGGATAGGATAGAGAATAGGATAGGATAGAGGATAGGATAGGATAGAGAATAGGATAGGATAGAGGATAGGATAGGATAGAGGATAGGATAGGGTAGAGGATAGGATAGGATAGAGGATAATATACGGTAGAGGATAGGATAGGATAGAGGATAGGATAGGATAGAGGATAGGATAGGATAGAGGATAGGATAGGATAGAGGATAGGATAGGATAGAGGATAGGATAGGATAGAGGATAGGATAGGATAGAGGATAGGATAGGATAAACGATAGGATAGTATAGAGGATAGGATAGGATAGAGGATAGGATAGGATAGGATAGTGGATAGGATATGATAGAGGATAGGATAGGATAAACGATAGGATAGTATAGAGGATAGGATAGGATAGGATAGAGGATAAGATAGGATAGAGGATAGGATATGATAGAGGATAGGATAGGTTAGAGGATAGGATAGGATAGAGGATAGGATAGGATAGGATAGAGGATAGGATAGGATATAGGATTGGATAGGATATCGGATAGGATAGGATAGAGGATAGGATAGGATAGAGGATAGGATACGATAGAGGATAGGATAGGATAGAGGATAGGATAGGATAGAGGATAGGATAGGATAGAGGATAGGATAGGATAGAGGATAAGATAGGATAGAGGATAGGATAGGATAGAGGATAAGATAGGATAGAGGATAGGATAGGATAGTGGATTGGATAGGATAGAGGATAGGATAGGATAGAGGATAGGATAGGATAGAGAATAGGATATAGGATTGGCTAGGATAGAGGATAGAATCTGCGGCGCGCAGTGGGCCATGACCTCTCGCTTCCGGCTGTCGTCTCGGCGGCAGCGGGCGGCGAGGGGGCGTGGAGAGGGTTCGCCTCCTTCTGTGAGCAGGTAATGCTGCAGAAGGAGGCTGCGGAACGGGGTCGTGAGCGAAATCACGATCCCGGCCGAAGGGGTGGGAGAAGGAGACGCAGGGCACGCCCCGGGGGCGTGCCTCCGTTGCGGCGTCCTTAACGCGGGCGGGGGCGCCCTTGGTGATCTCGAGGCGGGGGACCGACGGTCTCCTTATACTCGGTTGCCAATGGCGTCCCCGGAGGCCGTCGGACGTCTTGGGCGGGGGCCCGGACGTCCATCGGGCGGCCTAAATGGGGGGGAAGGCTTCACGTCGTCCGTTGCGTGGCGCCTTCGGATAGAGTAGGATAGGGTGGAGGCCGCGTCCCCCACCCAGGGAGGAATGCTAAGGCGGGGGCACACCGGATAGACATGCGCGCGCGGACCACGGGTGCCCCCAGGAGCCTAGGGACGGACGGGGAGGAGTTAGTGGGTATACTCGGCATTGCACCCACCAGCCGAGGAGTCCCACATAACCCGGCCCACTCCCCCCCGGGAGGGGTCGGGTATCCGTAATAGTGATTACCTCCTCGGAAAAAAAAAAAAAAAAAAAAAAAAAAAAAAAAAAAATAGGATAGAGGATAGAAAAGGATAGAGGGTAGAATAGGATAGAGGATAGGATAGGATAGAGGATAGGATAGGATAGAGGATAGGATAGGATAGAGAATAGGATAGGATAGAGGATAGGATAGGATAGGATAGAGGATAAGATAGGATAGAGGATAGGATATGATAGAGGATAGGATAGGTTAGAGGATAGGATAGGATAGAGGATAGGATAGGATAGGATAGAGGATAGGATAGGATAGAGGATAGGATAGGATAAACGATAGGATAGTATAGAGGATAGGATAGGATAGAGGATAGGATAGGATAGGATAGTGGATAGGATATGATAGAGGATAGGATAGGATAGAGGATAGGATAGGATAGTGGATAGGATAGGATAGTGGATTGGATAGGATAGAGGATAGGATACGATAGATTATAGGATAGGATAGAGAATAGGATATAGGATTGGCTAGGATAGAGGATAGAATAGGATAGAGGATAGGATAGGATAGAGGATAGGATATGATAGACGATAGGATAGGATAGAGGATAGGAAAGGATAGGATAGAGGATAGGATACGATAGAGGATAGGATAGGATAGAGGATAGGATAGGATGGAGAATAGGATATAGGATTGGATAGGATAGAGAATAGGATATGATACAGGATAGGATAGGATAGAGAATAGGATAGGATAGAGGATAGGATAGGGTAGAGGATAGGATAGGATAGAGAATAGGATATAGGATTGGATAGGATAGCGGATAGGATAGGATAGAGGATAGGATAGGATAGAGGATAGGATAGGATAGAGGATAGGATAGAGGATAGAGGATAGGATAGGATAGTGGATTGGATAGGATAGAGGATAGGATAGGATAAACGATAGGATAGGATAGAGAATAGGATATAGGATTGGCTAGGATAGAGGATAGAATAGGATAGAGGGTAGAATAGGATAGAGGATAGGATAGGATAGAGGATAGGATAGGGTAGAGAATAGGATAGGATAGAGGATAGGATAGGATAGAGAATAGGATAGGATAGAGGATAGGATAGGATAGAGGATAGGATAGGGTAGAGGATAGGATAGGATAGAGGATAATATACGATAGAGGATAGGATAAGATAGAGGATAGGATAGGATGGAGAATAGGATATAGGATTGGATAGGATAGAGGATAGGATATGATACAGGATAGGATAGGATAGAGAATAGGATAGGATAGAGAATAGGATATAGGATTGGATAGGATATCGGATAGGATAGGATAGAGGATAGGATAGGATAGAGGATAGGATACGATAGAGGATAGGATAGGATAGAGGATAGGATAGGATAGAGGATAGGATAGGATAGGATAGAGGATAGGATAGGATAGAGGATAGGATAGGATAGAGGATAGGATAGGATAGAGGATAGGATAGGATAGAGGATAGGATAGGATAGAGGATAGGATAGGATAGAGGATAGGATAGGATAGAGGATAGGATATGTTAGAGGATAGGATAGGATAGAGGATAGGATAGGATAAACGATAGGATAGGATAGAGGATAGGATAGGATAGAGGATAGGATAGGATAGGATAGAGGATAGGATAGAGGATAGGATAGGATAGGATAGAGGATAGGATAGAGGATAGGATAGGATAGAGGATAGGATAGGATAGAGAATAGGATAGGATAGAGGATAGGATAGGATAGAGGATAGGATAGGATTGAGGGTACGATAGGATAGTGGATAGGATAGGATAGAGGGTAGGATAGGATAGAGGATATGATAGGATAGAGGATAGGATAGGATAGAGGATAGGATAGGATAGAGGATAGGATAGGATAGGGGATAGGATAGGATAGAGAATAGGATAGGATAGAGGATAGGATAGGATAGAGGATAGGATATGATAGAGGATAGGATAGGATAGAGGATAGGATAGGATAGGGGATAGGATAGGATAGAGGATAGGATACGATAGAGGATAGGATAGGATAGAGGATAGGATAGAGGATAGGATAGGATAGAGGATAGGATAGGATAGAGAATAGGATAGGATAGAGGATAGGATAGGATAGAGGATAGGATACGATAGAGGATAGGATAGGATAGAGAATAGGATATAGGATTGGCTAGGATAGAGGATAGAATAGGATAGAGGATAGGATAGGATAGAGGATAGGATATGATAGACGATAGGATAGGATAGAGGATAGGAAAGGATAGCATAGAGGATAGGATACGATAGAGGATAGGATAGGATAGAGGATAGGATAGGATGGAGAATAGGATATAGGATTGGATAGGATAGAGGATAGGATATGATACAGGATAGGATAGGATAGAGAATAGGATAGGATAGAGGATAGGATAGGGTAGAGGATAGGATAGGATAGAGAATAGGATATAGGATTGGATAGGATAGCGGATAGGATAGGATAGAGGATAGGATAGGATAGAGGATAGGATAGGGTAGAGGATAGGATAGGATAGAGGATAATATACGATAGAGGATAGGATAAGATAGAGGATAGGATAGGATGGAGAATAGGATATAGGATTGGATAGGATAGAGGATAGGATATGATACAGGATAGGATAGGATAGAGAATAGGATAGGATAGAGAATAGGATATAGGATTGGATAGGATATCGGATAGGATAGGATAGAGGATAGGATAGGATAGAGGATAGGATACGATAGAGGATAGGATAGGATAGAGGATAGGATAGGATAGAGGATAGGATAGGATAGGATAGAGGATAGGATAGGATAGAGGATAGGATAGGATAGAGGATAGGATAGGATAGGATAGAGGATAGGATAGGATAGAGGATAGGATAGGATAGAGGATAGGATAGGATAGAGGATAGGATAGGATAGAGGATAGGATAGGATAGAGGATAGGATAGGATAGAGGATAGGATAGGATAGGGGATAGGATAGGATAGAGAATAGGATAGGATAGAGGATAGGATAGGATAGAGGATAGGATATGATAGAGGATAGGATAGGATAGAGGATAGGATAGGATAGGGGATAGGATAGGATAGAGGATAGGATACGATAGAGGATAGGATAGGATAGAGGATAGGATAGAGGATAGGATAGGATAGAGGATAGGATAGGATAGAGAATAGGATAGGATAGAGGATAGGATAGGATAGAGGATAGGATACGATAGAGGATAGGATAGGATAGAGAATAGGATATAGGATTGGCTAGGATAGAGGATAGAATAGGATAGAGGATAGGATAGGATAGAGGATAGGATATGATAGACGATAGGATAGGATAGAGGATAGGAAAGGATAGCATAGAGGATAGGATACGATAGAGGATAGGATAGGATAGAGGATAGGATAGGATGGAGAATAGGATATAGGATTGGATAGGATAGAGGATAGGATATGATACAGGATAGGATAGGATAGAGAATAGGATAGGATAGAGGATAGGATAGGGTAGAGGATAGGATAGGATAGAGAATAGGATATAGGATTGGATAGGATAGCGGATAGGATAGGATAGAGGATAGGATAGGATAGAGGATAGGATAGGATAGAGGATAGGATAGAGGATAGAGGATAGGATAGGATAGTGGATTGGATAGGATAGAGGATAGGATAGGATAGAGGATAGGATAGGATAGAGAATAGGATATAGGATTGGCTAGGATAGAGGATAGAATAGGATAGAGGGTAGAATAGGATAGAGGATAGGATAGGATAGAGGATAGGATAGGATAGAGGATAGGATAGGATAGAGAATAGGATAGGATAGAGGATAGGATAGGATAGAGAATAGGATAGGATAGAGGATAGGATAGGATAGAGGATAGGATAGGGTAGAGGATAGGATAGGATAGAGGATAATATACGATAGAGGATAGGATAGGATAGAGGATAGGATAGGATGGAGAATAGGATATAGGATTGGATAGGATAGAGGATAGGATATGATACAGGATAGGATAGGATAGAGAATAGGATAGGATAGAGGATAGGATAGGGTAGAGGATAGGATAGGATAGAGAATAGGATATAGGATTGGATAGGATATAGGATTGGATAGGATATCGGATAGGATAGTATAGAGGATAGGATAGGATAGGGGATAGGATACGATAGAGGATAGGATAGGATAGAGGATAGGATAGTATAGAGGATAGGATAGGATAGAGGATAGGATAGGATAGAGGATAGGATAGGATAGAGGATAGGATAGGATAGAGGATAGGATAGGATAGAGGATAGGATAGGATAGAGGATAGGATATGATAGAGGATAGGATAGGATAGAGGATAGGATAGGATAGGATAGAGGATAGGATAGGATAGAGGATAGGATAGGTTGGAGAATAGGATATAGGATTGGATAGGATAGAGAATAGGATATAGGATTGGATAGGATAGAGGATAGAATATGATAGAGGATAGGATAGAGGATAGGATAGGATAGAGGATAGGATAGGATAGAGAATAGGATAGGATAGAGGATAGGATAGGATAGAGGATAGGATAGGATTGAGGGTACGATAGGATAGTGGATAGGATAGGATAGAGGGTAGGATAGGATAGAGGATATGATAGGATAGAGGATAGGATAGGATAGAGGATAGGATAGAATAGTGGATAGGATAGGATGGAGGATAGGATAGAGGATAGGATAGAGGATAGGATAGGATAGAGGATAGGATACGATAGAGGATAGGATAGGATAGAGGATAGGAAAGGATAAACGATAGGATAGGATAGAGGATAGGATAGGATAGAGGATAGGATAGGATAGAGGATAGGATAGGATAGTGGATTGGATAGGATAGAGGATAGGATAGGATTGAGGGTACGATAGGATAGTGGATAGGGTAGGATAGAGGATAGGATAGGATAGAGGATATGATAGGATAGAGGATAGGATAGGATAGAGGATAGGATAGGATAGAGAATAGGATATATAATTGGATATGATAGAGGATAGAATAGGATAGAGGATAAGATAGGATAGAGGATAGGATATGATAGAGGATAGGATAGGATAGAGGATAGGATAGGATAGAGGATAGGATAGGATAGAGGATAGGATAGGATAGAGGATAGGATAGGATAGAGGATAGGATAGGATAGAGGATAGGATAGGATAGAGGATAGGATATGATAGAGGATAGGATAGGATAGAGGATAGGATAGGATAGGATAGAGGATAGGATAGGATAGAGGATAGGATAGGATGGAGAATAGGATATAGGATTGGATAGGATAGAGAATAGGATATAGGATTGGATAGGATAGAGGATAGAATATGATAGAGGATAGGATAGAGGATAGGATAGGATAGAGGATAGGATAGGATAGAGAATAGGATAGGATAGAGGATAGGATAGGATAGAGGATAGGATAGGATTGAGGGTACGATAGGATAGTGGATAGGATAGGATAGAGGGTAGGATAGGATAGAGGATATGATAGGATAGAGGATAGGATAGGATAGAGGATAGGATAGAATAGTGGATAGGATAGGATGGAGGATAGGATAGAGGATAGGATAGAGGATAGGATAGGATAGAGGATAGGATACGATAGAGGATAGGATAGGATAGAGGATAGGAAAGGATAAACGATAGGATAGGATAGAGGATAGGATAGGATAGAGGATAAGATAGGATAGAGGATAGGATAGGATAGTGGATTGGATAGGATAGAGGATAGGATAGGATAGAGGATAGGATAGGATAGAGAATAGGATATAGGATTGGCTAGGATAGAGGATAGAAAAGGATAGAGGGTAGAATAGGATAGAGGATAGGATAGGATAGAGGATAGGATAGGATAGAGGATAGGATAGGATAGAGAATAGGATAGGATAGAGGATAGGATAGGATAGAGAATAGGATAGGATAGAGGATAGGATAGGATAGAGGATAGGATAGGGTAGAGGATAGGATAGGATAGAGGATAATATACGGTAGAGGATAGGATAGGATAGAGGATAGGATAGGATAGAGGATAGGATAGGATAGAGGATAGGATAGGATAGAGGATAGGATAGGATAGAGGATAGGATAGGATAGAGGATAGGATAGGATAGAGGATAGGATAGGATAAACGATAGGATAGTATAGAGGATAGGATAGGATAGAGGATAGGATAGGATAGGATAGTGGATAGGATATGATAGAGGATAGGATAGGATAAACGATAGGATAGTATAGAGGATAGGATAGGATAGGATAGAGGATAAGATAGGATAGAGGATAGGATATGATAGAGGATAGGATAGGTTAGAGGATAGGATAGGATAGAGGATAGGATAGGATAGGATAGAGGATAGGATAGGATATAGGATTGGATAGGATATCGGATAGGATAGGATAGAGGATAGGATAGGATAGAGGATAGGATACGATAGAGGATAGGATAGGATAGAGGATAGGATAGGATAGAGGATAGGATAGGATAGAGGATAGGATAGGATAGAGGATAAGATAGGATAGAGGATAGGATAGGATAGAGGATAAGATAGGATAGAGGATAGGATAGGATAGTGGATTGGATAGGATAGAGGATAGGATAGGATAGAGGATAGGATAGGATAGAGAATAGGATATAGGATTGGCTAGGATAGAGGATAGAATCTGCGGCGCGCAGTGGGCCATGACCTCTCGCTTCCGGCTGTCGTCTCGGCGGCAGCGGGCGGCGAGGGGGCGTGGAGAGGGTTCGCCTCCTTCTGTGAGCAGGTAATGCTGCAGAAGGAGGCTGCGGAACGGGGTCGTGAGCGAAATCACGATCCCGGCCGAAGGGGTGGGAGAAGGAGACGCAGGGCACGCCCCGGGGGCGTGCCTCCGTTGCGGCGTCCTTAACGCGGGCGGGGGCGCCCTTGGTGATCTCGAGGCGGGGGACCGACGGTCTCCTTATACTCGGTTGCCAATGGCGTCCCCGGAGGCCGTCGGACGTCTTGGGCGGGGGCCCGGACGTCCATCGGGCGGCCTAAATGGGGGGGAAGGCTTCACGTCGTCCGTTGCGTGGCGCCTTCGGATAGAGTAGGATAGGGTGGAGGCCGCGTCCCCCACCCAGGGAGGAATGCTAAGGCGGGGGCACACCGGATAGACATGCGCGCGCGGACCACGGGTGCCCCCAGGAGCCTAGGGACGGACGGGGAGGAGTTAGTGGGTATACTCGGCATTGCACCCACCAGCCGAGGAGTCCCACATAACCCGGCCCACTCCCCCCCGGGAGGGGTCGGGTATCCGTAATAGTGATTACCTCCTCGGAAAAAAAAAAAAAAAAAAAAAAAAAAAAAAAAAAAAATAGGATAGAGGATAGAAAAGGATAGAGGGTAGAATAGGATAGAGGATAGGATAGGATAGAGGATAGGATAGGATAGAGGATAGGATAGGATAGAGAATAGGATAGGATAGAGGATAGGATAGGATAGGATAGAGGATAAGATAGGATAGAGGATAGGATATGATAGAGGATAGGATAGGTTAGAGGATAGGATAGGATAGAGGATAGGATAGGATAGGATAGAGGATAGGATAGGATAGAGGATAGGATAGGATAAACGATAGGATAGTATAGAGGATAGGATAGGATAGAGGATAGGATAGGATAGGATAGTGGATAGGATATGATAGAGGATAGGATAGGATAGAGGATAGGATAGGATAGTGGATAGGATAGGATAGTGGATTGGATAGGATAGAGGATAGGATACGATAGATTATAGGATAGGATAGAGAATAGGATATAGGATTGGCTAGGATAGAGGATAGAATAGGATAGAGGATAGGATAGGATAGAGGATAGGATATGATAGACGATAGGATAGGATAGAGGATAGGAAAGGATAGGATAGAGGATAGGATACGATAGAGGATAGGATAGGATAGAGGATAGGATAGGATGGAGAATAGGATATAGGATTGGATAGGATAGAGAATAGGATATGATACAGGATAGGATAGGATAGAGAATAGGATAGGATAGAGGATAGGATAGGGTAGAGGATAGGATAGGATAGAGAATAGGATATAGGATTGGATAGGATAGCGGATAGGATAGGATAGAGGATAGGATAGGATAGAGGATAGGATAGGATAGAGGATAGGATAGAGGATAGAGGATAGGATAGGATAGTGGATTGGATAGGATAGAGGATAGGATAGGATAAACGATAGGATAGGATAGAGAATAGGATATAGGATTGGCTAGGATAGAGGATAGAATAGGATAGAGGGTAGAATAGGATAGAGGATAGGATAGGATAGAGGATAGGATAGGATAGAGAATAGGATAGGATAGAGGATAGGATAGGATAGAGAATAGGATAGGATAGAGGATAGGATAGGATAGAGGATAGGATAGGGTAGAGGATAGGATAGGATAGAGGATAATATACGATAGAGGATAGGATAAGATAGAGGATAGGATAGGATGGAGAATAGGATATAGGATTGGATAGGATAGAGGATAGGATATGATACAGGATAGGATAGGATAGAGAATAGGATAGGATAGAGAATAGGATATAGGATTGGATAGGATATCGGATAGGATAGGATAGAGGATAGGATAGGATAGAGGATAGGATACGATAGAGGATAGGATAGGATAGAGGATAGGATAGGATAGAGGATAGGATAGGATAGGATAGAGGATAGGATAGGATAGAGGATAGGATAGGATAGAGGATAGGATAGGATAGAGGATAGGATAGGATAGAGGATAGGATAGGATAGAGGATAGGATAGGATAGAGGATAGGATAGGATAGAGGATAGGATATGTTAGAGGATAGGATAGGATAGAGGATAGGATAGGATAAACGATAGGATAGGATAGAGGATAGGATAGGATAGAGGATAGGATAGGATAGGATAGAGGATAGGATAGAGGATAGGATAGGATAGGATAGAGGATAGGATAGAGGATAGGATAGGATAGAGGATAGGATAGGATAGAGAATAGGATAGGATAGAGGATAGGATAGGATAGAGGATAGGATAGGATTGAGGGTACGATAGGATAGTGGATAGGATAGGATAGAGGGTAGGATAGGATAGAGGATATGATAGGATAGAGGATAGGATAGGATAGAGGATAGGATAGGATAGAGGATAGGATAGGATAGGGGATAGGATAGGATAGAGAATAGGATAGGATAGAGGATAGGATAGGATAGAGGATAGGATATGATAGAGGATAGGATAGGATAGAGGATAGGATAGGATAGGGGATAGGATAGGATAGAGGATAGGATACGATAGAGGATAGGATAGGATAGAGGATAGGATAGAGGATAGGATAGGATAGAGGATAGGATAGGATAGAGAATAGGATAGGATAGAGGATAGGATAGGATAGAGGATAGGATACGATAGAGGATAGGATAGGATAGAGAATAGGATATAGGATTGGCTAGGATAGAGGATAGAATAGGATAGAGGATAGGATAGGATAGAGGATAGGATATGATAGACGATAGGATAGGATAGAGGATAGGAAAGGATAGCATAGAGGATAGGATACGATAGAGGATAGGATAGGATAGAGGATAGGATAGGATGGAGAATAGGATATAGGATTGGATAGGATAGAGGATAGGATATGATACAGGATAGGATAGGATAGAGAATAGGATAGGATAGAGGATAGGATAGGGTAGAGGATAGGATAGGATAGAGAATAGGATATAGGATTGGATAGGATAGCGGATAGGATAGGATAGAGGATAGGATAGGATAGAGGATAGGATAGGGTAGAGGATAGGATAGGATAGAGGATAATATACGATAGAGGATAGGATAAGATAGAGGATAGGATAGGATGGAGAATAGGATATAGGATTGGATAGGATAGAGGATAGGATATGATACAGGATAGGATAGGATAGAGAATAGGATAGGATAGAGAATAGGATATAGGATTGGATAGGATATCGGATAGGATAGGATAGAGGATAGGATAGGATAGAGGATAGGATACGATAGAGGATAGGATAGGATAGAGGATAGGATAGGATAGAGGATAGGATAGGATAGGATAGAGGATAGGATAGGATAGAGGATAGGATAGGATAGAGGATAGGATAGGATAGGATAGAGGATAGGATAGGATAGAGGATAGGATAGGATAGAGGATAGGATAGGATAGAGGATAGGATAGGATAGAGGATAGGATAGGATAGAGGATAGGATAGGATAGAGGATAGGATAGGATAGAGGATAGGATATGTTAGAGGATAGGATAGGATAGAGGATAGGATAGGATAAACGATAGGATAGGATAGAGGATAGGATAGGATAGAGGATAGGATAGGATAGGATAGAGGATAGGATAGAGGATAGGATAGGATAGAGGATAGGATAGGATAGGATAGAGGATAGGATAGAGGATAGGATAGGATAGAGGATAGGATAGGATAGAGAATAGGATAGGATAGAGGATAGGATAGGATAGAGGATAGGATAGGATTGAGGGTACGATAGGATAGTGGATAGGATAGGATAGAGGGTAGGATAGGATAGAGGATATGATAGGATAGAGGATAGGATAGGATAGAGGATAGGATAGGATAGAGGATAGGATAGGATAGGGGATAGGATAGGATAGAGAATAGGATAGGATAGAGGATAGGATAGGATAGAGGATAGGATATGATAGAGGATAGGATAGGATAGAGGATAGGATAGGATAGGGGATAGGATAGGATAGAGGATAGGATACGATAGAGGATAGGATAGGATAGAGGATAGGATAGAGGATAGGATAGGATAGAGGATAGGATAGGATAGAGAATAGGATAGGATAGAGGATAGGATAGGATAGAGGATAGGATACGATAGAGGATAGGATAGGATAGAGAATAGGATATAGGATTGGCTAGGATAGAGGATAGAATAGGATAGAGGATAGGATAGGATAGAGGATAGGATATGATAGACGATAGGATAGGATAGAGGATAGGAAAGGATAGCATAGAGGATAGGATACGATAGAGGATAGGATAGGATAGAGGATAGGATAGGATGGAGAATAGGATATAGGATTGGATAGGATAGAGGATAGGATATGATACAGGATAGGATAGGATAGAGAATAGGATAGGATAGAGGATAGGATAGGGTAGAGGATAGGATAGGATAGAGAATAGGATATAGGATTGGATAGGATAGCGGATAGGATAGGATAGAGGATAGGATAGGATAGAGGATAGGATAGGATAGAGGATAGGATAGAGGATAGAGGATAGGATAGGATAGTGGATTGGATAGGATAGAGGATAGGATAGGATAGAGGATAGGATAGGATAGAGAATAGGATATAGGATTGGCTAGGATAGAGGATAGAATAGGATAGAGGGTAGAATAGGATAGAGGATAGGATAGGATAGAGGATAGGATAGGATAGAGGATAGGATAGGATAGAGAATAGGATAGGATAGAGGATAGGATAGGATAGAGAATAGGATAGGATAGAGGATAGGATAGGATAGAGGATAGGATAGGGTAGAGGATAGGATAGGATAGAGGATAATATACGATAGAGGATAGGATAGGATAGAGGATAGGATAGGATGGAGAATAGGATATAGGATTGGATAGGATAGAGGATAGGATATGATACAGGATAGGATAGGATAGAGAATAGGATAGGATAGAGGATAGGATAGGGTAGAGGATAGGATAGGATAGAGAATAGGATATAGGATTGGATAGGATATAGGATTGGATAGGATATCGGATAGGATAGTATAGAGGATAGGATAGGATAGGGGATAGGATACGATAGAGGATAGGATAGGATAGAGGATAGGATAGTATAGAGGATAGGATAGGATAGAGGATAGGATAGGATAGAGGATAGGATAGGATAGAGGATAGGATAGGATAGAGGATAGGATAGGATAGAGGATAGGATAGGATAGAGGATAGGATATGATAGAGGATAGGATAGGATAGAGGATAGGATAGGATAGGATAGAGGATAGGATAGGATAGAGGATAGGATAGGTTGGAGAATAGGATATAGGATTGGATAGGATAGAGAATAGGATATAGGATTGGATAGGATAGAGGATAGAATATGATAGAGGATAGGATAGAGGATAGGATAGGATAGAGGATAGGATAGGATAGAGAATAGGATAGGATAGAGGATAGGATAGGATAGAGGATAGGATAGGATTGAGGGTACGATAGGATAGTGGATAGGATAGGATAGAGGGTAGGATAGGATAGAGGATATGATAGGATAGAGGATAGGATAGGATAGAGGATAGGATAGAATAGTGGATAGGATAGGATGGAGGATAGGATAGAGGATAGGATAGAGGATAGGATAGGATAGAGGATAGGATACGATAGAGGATAGGATAGGATAGAGGATAGGAAAGGATAAACGATAGGATAGGATAGAGGATAGGATAGGATAGAGGATAGGATAGGATAGAGGATAGGATAGGATAGTGGATTGGATAGGATAGAGGATAGGATAGGATTGAGGGTACGATAGGATAGTGGATAGGGTAGGATAGAGGATAGGATAGGATAGAGGATATGATAGGATAGAGGATAGGATAGGATAGAGGATAGGATAGGATAGAGAATAGGATATATAATTGGATATGATAGAGGATAGAATAGGATAGAGGATAAGATAGGATAGAGGATAGGATATGATAGAGGATAGGATAGGATAGAGGATAGGATAGGATAGAGGATAGGATAGGATAGAGGATAGGATAGGATAGAGGATAGGATAGGATAGAGGATAGGATAGGATAGAGGATAGGATAGGATAGAGGATAGGATATGATAGAGGATAGGATAGGATAGAGGATAGGATAGGATAGGATAGAGGATAGGATAGGATAGAGGATAGGATAGGATGGAGAATAGGATATAGGATTGGATAGGATAGAGAATAGGATATAGGATTGGATAGGATAGAGGATAGAATATGATAGAGGATAGGATAGAGGATAGGATAGGATAGAGGATAGGATAGGATAGAGAATAGGATAGGATAGAGGATAGGATAGGATAGAGGATAGGATAGGATTGAGGGTACGATAGGATAGTGGATAGGATAGGATAGAGGGTAGGATAGGATAGAGGATATGATAGGATAGAGGATAGGATAGGATAGAGGATAGGATAGAATAGTGGATAGGATAGGATGGAGGATAGGATAGAGGATAGGATAGAGGATAGGATAGGATAGAGGATAGGATACGATAGAGGATAGGATAGGATAGAGGATAGGAAAGGATAAACGATAGGATAGGATAGAGGATAGGATAGGATAGAGGATAAGATAGGATAGAGGATAGGATAGGATAGTGGATTGGATAGGATAGAGGATAGGATAGGATAGAGGATAGGATAGGATAGAGAATAGGATATAGGATTGGCTAGGATAGAGGATAGAAAAGGATAGAGGGTAGAATAGGATAGAGGATAGGATAGGATAGAGGATAGGATAGGATAGAGGATAGGATAGGATAGAGAATAGGATAGGATAGAGGATAGGATAGGATAGAGAATAGGATAGGATAGAGGATAGGATAGGATAGAGGATAGGATAGGGTAGAGGATAGGATAGGATAGAGGATAATATACGGTAGAGGATAGGATAGGATAGAGGATAGGATAGGATAGAGGATAGGATAGGATAGAGGATAGGATAGGATAGAGGATAGGATAGGATAGAGGATAGGATAGGATAGAGGATAGGATAGGATAGAGGATAGGATAGGATAAACGATAGGATAGTATAGAGGATAGGATAGGATAGAGGATAGGATAGGATAGGATAGTGGATAGGATATGATAGAGGATAGGATAGGATAAACGATAGGATAGTATAGAGGATAGGATAGGATAGGATAGAGGATAAGATAGGATAGAGGATAGGATATGATAGAGGATAGGATAGGTTAGAGGATAGGATAGGATAGAGGATAGGATAGGATAGGATAGAGGATAGGATAGGATATAGGATTGGATAGGATATCGGATAGGATAGGATAGAGGATAGGATAGGATAGAGGATAGGATACGATAGAGGATAGGATAGGATAGAGGATAGGATAGGATAGAGGATAGGATAGGATAGAGGATAGGATAGGATAGAGGATAAGATAGGATAGAGGATAGGATAGGATAGAGGATAAGATAGGATAGAGGATAGGATAGGATAGTGGATTGGATAGGATAGAGGATAGGATAGGATAGAGGATAGGATAGGATAGAGAATAGGATATAGGATTGGCTAGGATAGAGGATAGAATCTGCGGCGCGCAGTGGGCCATGACCTCTCGCTTCCGGCTGTCGTCTCGGCGGCAGCGGGCGGCGAGGGGGCGTGGAGAGGGTTCGCCTCCTTCTGTGAGCAGGTAATGCTGCAGAAGGAGGCTGCGGAACGGGGTCGTGAGCGAAATCACGATCCCGGCCGAAGGGGTGGGAGAAGGAGACGCAGGGCACGCCCCGGGGGCGTGCCTCCGTTGCGGCGTCCTTAACGCGGGCGGGGGCGCCCTTGGTGATCTCGAGGCGGGGGACCGACGGTCTCCTTATACTCGGTTGCCAATGGCGTCCCCGGAGGCCGTCGGACGTCTTGGGCGGGGGCCCGGACGTCCATCGGGCGGCCTAAATGGGGGGGAAGGCTTCACGTCGTCCGTTGCGTGGCGCCTTCGGATAGAGTAGGATAGGGTGGAGGCCGCGTCCCCCACCCAGGGAGGAATGCTAAGGCGGGGGCACACCGGATAGACATGCGCGCGGGGACCACGGGTGCCCCCAGGAGCCTAGGGACGGACGGGGAGGAGTTAGTGGGTATACTCGGCATTGCACCCACCAGCCGAGGAGTCCCACATAACCCGGCCCACTCCCCCCCGGGAGGGGTCGGGTATCCGTAATAGTGATTACCTCCTCGGAAAAAAAAAAAAAAAAAAAAAAAAAAAAAAAAAAAAAAAAATAGGATAGAGGATAGAAAAGGATAGAGGGTAGAATAGGATAGAGGATAGGATAGGATAGAGGATAGGATAGGATAGAGGATAGGATAGGATAGAGAATAGGATAGGATAGAGGATAGGATAGGATAGGATAGAGGATAAGATAGGATAGAGGATAGGATATGATAGAGGATAGGATAGGTTAGAGGATAGGATAGGATAGAGGATAGGATAGGATAGGATAGAGGATAGGATAGGATAGAGGATAGGATAGGATAAACGATAGGATAGTATAGAGGATAGGATAGGATAGAGGATAGGATAGGATAGGATAGTGGATAGGATATGATAGAGGATAGGATAGGATAGAGGATAGGATAGGATAGTGGATAGGATAGGATAGTGGATTGGATAGGATAGAGGATAGGATACGATAGATTATAGGATAGGATAGAGAATAGGATATAGGATTGGCTAGGATAGAGGATAGAATAGGATAGAGGATAGGATAGGATAGAGGATAGGATATGATAGACGATAGGATAGGATAGAGGATAGGAAAGGATAGGATAGAGGATAGGATACGATAGAGGATAGGATAGGATAGAGGATAGGATAGGATGGAGAATAGGATATAGGATTGGATAGGATAGAGAATAGGATATGATACAGGATAGGATAGGATAGAGAATAGGATAGGATAGAGGATAGGATAGGGTAGAGGATAGGATAGGATAGAGAATAGGATATAGGATTGGATAGGATAGCGGATAGGATAGGATAGAGGATAGGATAGGATAGAGGATAGGATAGGATAGAGGATAGGATAGAGGATAGAGGATAGGATAGGATAGTGGATTGGATAGGATAGAGGATAGGATAGGATAAACGATAGGATAGGATAGAGAATAGGATATAGGATTGGCTAGGATAGAGGATAGAATAGGATAGAGGGTAGAATAGGATAGAGGATAGGATAGGATAGAGGATAGGATAGGATAGAGAATAGGATAGGATAGAGGATAGGATAGGATAGAGAATAGGATAGGATAGAGGATAGGATAGGATAGAGGATAGGATAGGGTAGAGGATAGGATAGGATAGAGGATAATATACGATAGAGGATAGGATAAGATAGAGGATAGGATAGGATGGAGAATAGGATATAGGATTGGATAGGATAGAGGATAGGATATGATACAGGATAGGATAGGATAGAGAATAGGATAGGATAGAGAATAGGATATAGGATTGGATAGGATATCGGATAGGATAGGATAGAGGATAGGATAGGATAGAGGATAGGATACGATAGAGGATAGGATAGGATAGAGGATAGGATAGGATAGAGGATAGGATAGGATAGGATAGAGGATAGGATAGGATAGAGGATAGGATAGGATAGAGGATAGGATAGGATAGAGGATAGGATAGGATAGAGGATAGGATAGGATAAAGAATAGGATAGGATAGAGGATAGGATAGGATAGAGGATAGGATATGTTAGAGGATAGGATAGGATAGAGGATAGGATAGGATAAACGATAGGATAGGATAGAGGATAGGATAGGATAGAGGATAGGATAGGATAGGATAGAGGATAGGATAGAGGATAGGATAGGATAGGATAGAGGATAGGATAGAGGATAGGATAGGATAGAGGATAGGATAGGATAGAGAATAGGATAGGATAGAGGATAGGATAGGATAGAGGATAGGATAGGATTGAGGGTACGATAGGATAGTGGATAGGATAGGATAGAGGGTAGGATAGGATAGAGGATATGATAGGATAGAGGATAGGATAGGATAGAGGATAGGATAGGATAGAGGATAGGATAGGATAGGGGATAGGATAGGATAGAGAATAGGATAGGATAGAGGATAGGATAGGATAGAGGATAGGATATGATAGAGGATAGGATAGGATAGAGGATAGGATAGGATAGGGGATAGGATAGGATAGAGGATAGGATACGATAGAGGATAGGATAGGATAGAGGATAGGATAGAGGATAGGATAGGATAGAGGATAGGATAGGATAGAGAATAGGATAGGATAGAGGATAGGATAGGATAGAGGATAGGATACGATAGAGGATAGGATAGGATAGAGAATAGGATATAGGATTGGCTAGGATAGAGGATAGAATAGGATAGAGGATAGGATAGGATAGAGGATAGGATATGATAGACGATAGGATAGGATAGAGGATAGGAAAGGATAGCATAGAGGATAGGATACGATAGAGGATAGGATAGGATAGAGGATAGGATAGGATGGAGAATAGGATATAGGATTGGATAGGATAGAGGATAGGATATGATACAGGATAGGATAGGATAGAGAATAGGATAGGATAGAGGATAGGATAGGGTAGAGGATAGGATAGGATAGAGAATAGGATATAGGATTGGATAGGATAGCGGATAGGATAGGATAGAGGATAGGATAGGATAGAGGATAGGATAGGGTAGAGGATAGGATAGGATAGAGGATAATATACGATAGAGGATAGGATAAGATAGAGGATAGGATAGGATGGAGAATAGGATATAGGATTGGATAGGATAGAGGATAGGATATGATACAGGATAGGATAGGATAGAGAATAGGATAGGATAGAGAATAGGATATAGGATTGGATAGGATATCGGATAGGATAGGATAGAGGATAGGATAGGATAGAGGATAGGATACGATAGAGGATAGGATAGGATAGAGGATAGGATAGGATAGAGGATAGGATAGGATAGGATAGAGGATAGGATAGGATAGAGGATAGGATAGGATAGAGGATAGGATAGGATAGGATAGAGGATAGGATAGGATAGAGGATAGGATAGGATAGAGGATAGGATAGGATAGAGGATAGGATAGGATAGAGGATAGGATAGGATAGAGGATAGGATAGGATAGAGGATAGGATAGGATAGAGGATAGGATATGTTAGAGGATAGGATAGGATAGAGGATAGGATAGGATAAACGATAGGATAGGATAGAGGATAGGATAGGATAGAGGATAGGATAGGATAGGATAGAGGATAGGATAGAGGATAGGATAGGATAGAGGATAGGATAGGATAGGATAGAGGATAGGATAGAGGATAGGATAGGATAGAGGATAGGATAGGATAGAGAATAGGATAGGATAGAGGATAGGATAGGATAGAGGATAGGATAGGATTGAGGGTACGATAGGATAGTGGATAGGATAGGATAGAGGGTAGGATAGGATAGAGGATATGATAGGATAGAGGATAGGATAGGATAGAGGATAGGATAGGATAGAGGATAGGATAGGATAGGGGATAGGATAGGATAGAGAATAGGATAGGATAGAGGATAGGATAGGATAGGATAGAGGATAGGATATGATAGAGGATAGGATAGGATAGAGGATAGGATAGGATAGGGGATAGGATAGGATAGAGGATAGGATACGATAGAGGATAGGATAGGATAGAGGATAGGATAGAGGATAGGATAGGATAGAGGATAGGATAGGATAGAGAATAGGATAGGATAGAGGATAGGATAGGATAGAGGATAGGATACGATAGAGGATAGGATAGGATAGAGAATAGGATATAGGATTGGCTAGGATAGAGGATAGAATAGGATAGAGGATAGGATAGGATAGAGGATAGGATATGATAGACGATAGGATAGGATAGAGGATAGGAAAGGATAGCATAGAGGATAGGATACGATAGAGGATAGGATAGGATAGAGGATAGGATAGGATGGAGAATAGGATATAGGATTGGATAGGATAGAGGATAGGATATGATACAGGATAGGATAGGATAGAGAATAGGATAGGATAGAGGATAGGATAGGGTAGAGGATAGGATAGGATAGAGAATAGGATATAGGATTGGATAGGATAGCGGATAGGATAGGATAGAGGATAGGATAGGATAGAGGATAGGATAGGATAGAGGATAGGATAGAGGATAGAGGATAGGATAGGATAGTGGATTGGATAGGATAGAGGATAGGATAGGATAGAGGATAGGATAGGATAGAGAATAGGATATAGGATTGGCTAGGATAGAGGATAGAATAGGATAGAGGGTAGAATAGGATAGAGGATAGGATAGGATAGAGGATAGGATAGGATAGAGGATAGGATAGGATAGAGAATAGGATAGGATAGAGGATAGGATAGGATAGAGAATAGGATAGGATAGAGGATAGGATAGGATAGAGGATAGGATAGGGTAGAGGATAGGATAGGATAGAGGATAATATACGATAGAGGATAGGATAGGATAGAGGATAGGATAGGATGGAGAATAGGATATAGGATTGGATAGGATAGAGGATAGGATATGATACAGGATAGGATAGGATAGAGAATAGGATAGGATAGAGGATAGGATAGGGTAGAGGATAGGATAGGATAGAGAATAGGATATAGGATTGGATAGGATATAGGATTGGATAGGATATCGGATAGGATAGTATAGAGGATAGGATAGGATAGGGGATAGGATACGATAGAGGATAGGATAGGATAGAGGATAGGATAGTATAGAGGATAGGATAGGATAGCGGATAGGATAGGATAGAGGATAGGATAGGATAGAGGATAGGATAGAATAGTGGATAGGATAGGATAGAGGATAGGATAGGATAGAGGATAGGATAGGATAGAGGGTAGGATAGAGGATAGGATAGGATAGAGGATAGGATACGATAGAGGATAGGATAGGATAGAGGATAGGAAAGGATAAACGATAGGATAGGATAGAGGATAGGATAGGATAGAGGATAGGATATGATAGAGGATAGGATAGGATAGAGGATAGGATAGGAAAGAGGATAGGATAGGATAGAGGATAGGATACGATAGAGGATAGGATAGGATAGAGGATAGGATATAGGATTGGATAGGATAGAGGATAGAATAGGATAGAGGATAGGATAGGATAGAGGATAGGATAGGTTGAGGATAGGATAGGATAGAGGATACGATATAGGATTGGATAGGATAGAGGATAGGATACGATAGAGGATAGGATAGGATAGAGAATAGGATATAGGATTGGATAGGATAGAGGATAGAATAGGATAGAAGATAGGATAGGATAGAGGATAGGATATGATAGAGGATAGGATAGGATAGAGGATAGGATAGGATAGACGATAGGATAGGATAGAGGATAGGATACGATAGAGGATAGGATAGGATAGAGGATAGGATAGGATAGAGGATAGGATAGGGTAGAGGATAGGATAGGATAGAGGATAATATACGGTAGAGGATAGGATATTATAGAGGATAGAATAGGATAGAGGGTAGAATAGGATAGAGGATAGGATAGGATAGAGGATAGGATAGGATAGAGGATAGGATAGGATAGAGAATAGGATAGGATAGAGGATAGGATAGGATAAAGAATAGGATAGGATAGAGGATAGGATAGGATAGAGGATAGGATAGGGTAGAGGATAGGATAGGATAGAGGATAATATACGGTAGAGGATAGGATAGGATAGAGGATAGGATAGGATAGAGGATAGGATAGGATAGAGGATAGGATAGGATAGAGGATAGGATGGGATAGAGGATAGGATAGGATAGAGGATAGGATAGGATAGAGGATAGGATAGGATAAACGATAGGATAGGATAAACGATAGGATAGTATAGAGGATAGGATAGGATAGGATAGAGGATAAGATAGGATAGAGGATAGGATATGATAGAGGATAGGATAGGTTAGAGGATAGGATAGGATAGAGGATAGGATAGGATAGGATAGAGGATAGGATAGGATAGAGGATAGGATAGGATAGGATAGAGGATAGGATAGAGGATAGGATAGGATAGAGGATAGGATAGGATAGAGGATAGGATAGGATAGAGGATAGGATATGATAGAGGATAGGATAGGATAGAGGATAGGATAGGAAAGAGGATAGGATAGGATAGAGGATAGGATACGATAGAGGATAGGATAGGATAGAGGATAGGATATAGGATTGGATAGGATAGAGGATAGAATAGGATAGAGGATAGGATAGGATAGAGGATAGGATAGGTTGAGGATAGGATAGGATAGAGGATACGATATAGGATTGGATAGGATAGAGGATAGGATACGATAGAGGATAGGATAGGATAGAGAATAGGATATAGGATTGGATAGGATAGAGGATAGAATAGGATAGAAGATAGGATAGGATAGAGGATAGGATATGATAGAGGATAGGATAGGATAGAGGATAGGATAGGATAGACGATAGGATAGGATAGAGGATAGGATACGATAGAGGATAGGATAGGATAGAGGATAGGATAGGATAGAGGATAGGATAGGGTAGAGGATAGGATAGGATAGAGGATAATATACGGTAGAGGATAGGATATTATAGAGGATAGAATAGGATAGAGGGTAGAATAGGATAGAGGATAGGATAGGATAGAGGATAGGATAGGATAGAGGATAGGATAGGATAGAGAATAGAATAGGATAGAGGATAGGATAGGATAAAGAATAGGATAGGATAGAGGATAGGATAGGATAGAGGATAGGATAGGGTAGAGGATAGGATAGGATAGAGGATAATATACGGTAGAGGATAGGATAGGATAGAGGATAGGATAGGATAGAGGATAGGATAGGATAGAGGATAGGATAGGATAGAGGATAGGATGGGATAGAGGATAGGATAGGATAGAGGATAGGATAGGATAGAGGATAGGATAGGATAAACGATAGGATAGTATAGAGGATAGGATAGGATAGGATAGAGGATAAGATAGGATAGAGGATAGGATATGATAGAGGATAGGATAGGTTAGAGGATAGGATAGGATAGAGGATAGGATAGGATAGGATAGAGGATAGGATAGGATAGAGGATAGGATAGGATAGGATAGAGGATAGGATAGAGGATAGGATAGGATAGAGGATAGGATAGGATAGGATAGAGGATAGGATAGAGGATAGGATAGGATAGAGGATAGGATAGGATAGAGAATAGGATAGGATAGAGGATAGGATAGGATAGAGGATAGGATAGGATTGAGGGTACGATAGGATAGTGGATAGGATAGGATAGAGGGTAGGATAGGATAGAGGATATGATAGGATAGAGGATAGGATAGGATAGAGGATAGGATAGGATAGAGGATAGGATAGGATAGGGGATAGGATAGGATAGAGAATAGGATAGGATAGAGGATAGGATAGGATAGAGGATAGGATATGATAGAGGATAGGATAGGATAGAGGATAGGATAGGATAGGGGATAGGATAGGATAGAGGATAGGATACGATAGAGGATAGGATAGGATAGAGGATAGGATAGAGGATAGGATAGGATAGAGGATAGGATAGGATAGAGAATAGGATAGGATAGAGGATAGGATAGGATAGAGGATAGGATACGATAGAGGATAGGATAGGATAGAGAATAGGATATAGGATTGGCTAGGATAGAGGATAGAATAGGATAGAGGATAGGATAGGATAGAGGATAGGATATGATAGACGATAGGATAGGATAGAGGATAGGAAAGGATAGCATAGAGGATAGGATACGATAGAGGATAGGATAGGATAGAGGATAGGATAGGATGGAGAATAGGATATAGGATTGGATAGGATAGAGGATAGGATATGATACAGGATAGGATAGGATAGAGAATAGGATAGGATAGAGGATAGGATAGGGTAGAGGATAGGATAGGATAGAGAAAAGGATATAGGATTGGATAGGATAGCGTATAGGATAGGATAGAGGATAGGATAGGATAGAGGATAGGATAGGATAGAGGATAGGATAGAGGATAGAGGATAGGATAGGATAGTGGATTGGATAGGATAGAGGATAGGATAGGATAGAGGATAGGATAGGATAGAGAATAGGATATAGGATTGGCTAGGATAGAGGATAGAATAGGATAGAGGGTAGAATAGGATAGAGGATAGGATAGGATAGAGGATAGGATAGGATAGAGGATAGGATAGGATAGAGAATAGGATAGGATAGAGGATAGGATAGGATAGAGAATAGGATAGGATAGAGGATAGGATAGGATAGAGGATAGGATAGGGTAGAGGATAGGATAGTATAGAGGATAATATACGATAGAGGATAGGATAGGATAGAGGATAGGATAGGATGGAGAATAGGATATAGGATTGGATAGGATAGAGGATAGGATATGATACAGGATAGGATAGGATAGAGAATAGGATAGGATAGAGGATAGGATAGGGTAGAGGATAGGATAGGATAGAGAATAGGATATAGGATTGGATAGGATATAGGATTGGATAGGATATCGGATAGGATAGTATAGAGGATAGGATAGGATAGGGGATAGGATACGATAGAGGATAGGATAGGATAGAGGATAGGATAGTATAGAGGATAGGATAGGATAGCGGATAGGATAGGATAGAGGATAGGATAGGATAGAGGATAGGATAGAATAGTGGATAGGATAGGATAGAGGATAGGATAGGATAGAGGATAGGATAGGATAGAGGGTAGGATAGAGGATAGGATAGGATAGAGGATAGGATATAGGATTGGATAGGATAGAGGATAGAATAGGATAGAGGATAGGATAGGATAGAGGATAGGATAGGTTGAGGATAGGATAGGATAGAGGATACGATATAGGATTGGATAGGATAGAGGATAGGATACGATAGAGGATAGGATAGGATAGAGAACAGGATATAGGATTGGATAGGATAGAGGATAGAATAGGATAGAAGATAGGATAGGATAGAGGATAGGATATGATAGAGGATAGGATAGGATAGAGGATAGGATAGGATAGACGATAGGATAGGATAGAGGATAGGATACGATAGAGGATAGGATAGGATAGAGAATAGGATATAGGATTGGATAGGATAGAGGATAGAATAGGATAGAGGATAGGATAGGATAGCGGATAGGATATGTTAGAGGATAGGATAGGATAGAGGATAGGATAGGATAAACGATAGGATAGGATAGAGGATAGGATAGGATAGAGGATAGGATAGGATAGAGGATAGGATAGGATAGGGGATAGGATAGGATAGAGGATAGGATAGGATAGAGGATAGGATAGGATAGAGGATAGGATAGGATAGAGGATAGGATAGGATAGAGGATAGGATAGGATAGAGGATAGGATAGGATAGAGGATAGGATATAGGATTGGATAGGATAGAGGATAGGATATGATAGAGGATAGAATAGGATAGAGGATAGGATAGGATAGAGGATAGGATAGGATAGAGGATAGGATAGGATAGTGGATTGGATAGGATAGAGGATAGGATAGGATAGAGGATAGGATAGTATAGAGGATAGGATAGGATAGAGGATAGGATAGGATAGAGGATAGGATAGGTTAGTGGATAGGATATGATAGAGGATAGGATAGGATAGAGGATAGGATAGGATAGTGGATAGGATAGGATAGTGGATTGGATAGGATAGAGGATAGGATACGATAGATTATAGGATAGGATAGAGAATAGGATATAGGATTGGCTAGGATAGAGGATAGAATAGGATAGAGGATAGGATAGGATAGAGGATAGGATATGATAGACGATAGGATAGGATAGAGGATAGGAAAGGATAGGATAGAGGATAGGATACGATAGAGGATAGGATAGGATAGAGGATAGGATAGGATGGAGAATAGGATATAGGATTGGATAGGATAGAGGATAGGATATGATACAGGATAGGATAGGATAGAGAATAGGATAGGATAGAGGATAGGATAGGGTAGAGGATACGATAGGATAGAGAATAGGATATAGGAGTGGATAGGATAGCGGATAGGATAGGATAGAGGATAGGATAGGATAGAGGATAGGATAGGATAGAGGATAGGATAGGATAGAGGATAGGATAGGATAGTGGTTTTGATAGGATAGAGGATAGGATAGGATAGAGGATAGGATAGGATAGAGAATAGGATATAGGATTGGCTAGGATAGAGGATAGAATAGGATAGAGGGTAGAATAGGATAGAGGATAGGATAGGATAGAGGATAGGATAGGATAGAGGATAGGATAGGATAGAGAATAGGATAGGATAGAGGATAGGATAGGATAGAGAATAGGATAGGATAGAGGATAGGATAGGATAGAGGATAGGATAGGGTAGAGGATAGGATAGGATAGAGGATAATATACGGTAGAGAATAGGATAGGATAGAGGATAGGATAGGATAGAGGATAGGATAGGATAGAGGATAGGATAGGATAGAGGATAGGATAGGATAGAGGATAGGATAGGATAGAGGATAGGATAGGATAGAGGATAGGATAGGATAGAGGATAGGATAGGATAGAGGATAGGATAGGATAGAGGATAGGATAGGATAGAGGATAGGATAGGATAGAGGATAGGATAGGATAGAGGATAGGATAGGATAGAGGATAGGATAGGATAAACGATAGGATAGTATAGAGGATAGGATAGGATAGGATAGTGGATAGGATATGATAGAGGATAGGATAGGATAGAGGATAGGATAGGATAGAGGATAGGATAGGATAGAGGATAGGATAGGGTAGAGGATAGGATAGGATAGAGGATAATATACGGTAGAGGATAGGATAGGATAGAGAATAGGATATAGGATTGGATAGGATAGAGGATAGAATAGGATAGAGGATAGGATAGGATAGCGGATAGGATATGTTAGAGGATAGGATAGGATAGAGGATAGGATAGGATAAACGATAGGATAGGATAGAGGATAGGATAGGATAGAGGATAGGATAGGATAGAGGATAGGATAGGATAGAGGATAGGATAGGATAGAGGATAGGATAGGATAGAGGATAGGATAGGATAGAGGATAGGATAGGATAGAGGATAGGATAGGATAGAGGATAGGATAGGATAGAGGATAGGATAGGATAGAGGATAGGATAGGATAGAGGATAGGATAGGATAGAGGATAGGATAGGATAGAGGATAGGATAGGATAGAGGATAGGATGGGATAGAGGATAGGATAGGATAGAGGATAGGATAGGATAGAGGATAGGATAGGATAAACGATAGGATAGTATAGAGGATAGGATAGGATAGGATAGAGGATAAGATAGGATAGAGGATAGGATATGATAGAGGATAGGATAGGATAGAGGATAGGATAGGATAGGATAGAGGATAGAATAGGATAGAGGATAGGATAGGATAGCGGATAGGATATGTTAGAGGATAGGATAGGATAGAGGATAGGATAGGATAAACGATAGGATAGGATAGAGGATAGGATAGGATAGAGGATAGGATAGGATAGGATAGAGGATAGGATAGAGGATAGGATAGGATAGAGGATAGGATAGGATAGGATAGAGGATAGGATAGAGGATAGGATAGGATAGAGGATAGGATAGGATAGAGAATAGGATAGGATAGAGGATAGGATAGGATAGAGGATAGGATAGGTTTGAGGGTACGATAGGATAGTGGATAGGATAGGATAGAGGGTAGGATAGGATAGAGGATATGATAGGATAGAGGATAGGATAGGATAGAGGATAGGATAGGATAGAGGATAGGATAGGATAGGGGATAGGATAGGATAGAGAATAGGATAGGATAGAGGATAGGATAGGATAGAGGATAGGATATGATAGAGGATAGGATAGGATAGAGGATAGGATAGGATAGGGGATAGGATAGGATAGAGGATAGGATACGATAGAGGATAGGATAGGATAGAGAATAGGATATAGGATTGGATAGGATGGAGGATAGAATAGGATAGAGGATAGGATAGGATAGCGGATAGGATATGTTAGAGGATAGGATAGGATAGAGGATAGGATAGGATAAACGATAGGATAGGATAGAGGATAGGATAGAGGATAGGATAGGATAGAGGATAGGATAGGATAGAGGATAGGATACGATAGAGGATAGGATACGATAGAGGATAGGATAGGATAGAGGATAGGAAAGGATAAACGATAGGATAGGATAGAGGATAGGATAGGATAGATGATAGGATACGATAGAGGATAGGATAGGATAGAGAATAGAATATAGGATTGGATAGGATAGAGGATAGAATAGGATAGAGGATAGGATAGGATAGAGAATAGGATAGGATAGAGGATAGGATAGGGTAGAGGATAGGATAGGATAGAGGATAATATACGGTAGAGGATAGGATAGGTTAGAGGATAGGATAGGATAGAGGATAGGATAGAATAGAGGATAGGATAGGATAGAGGATAGGATAGTATAAACGAGAGGATAGTATAGAGGATAGGATAGGATAGAGGATAGGATAGGATAGAGGATAGGATAGGATACTGGATAGGATAGGATAGAGGAAAGGATATGATAGAGGATAGGATAGGACAGTGGATAGGATAGGATAGTGGATTGGATAGGATAGAGGATAGGATACGATAGATTATAGGATAGGATAGAGAATAGGATATAGGATTGGCTAGGATAGAGGATAGAATAGGATAGAGGATAGGATAGGATAGAGGATAGGATATGATAGACGATAGGATAGGATAGAGGATAGGAAAGGTTAGGATAGAGGATAGGATACGATAGAGGATAGGATAGGATAGAGGATAGGATAGGATGGAGAATAGGATATAGGATTGGATAGGATAGAGGATAGGATATGATACAGGATAGGATAGGATAGAGGATAGGATAGGGTAGAGGATAGGATAGGATACAGAATAGGATATAGGATTGGATAGGATAGCGGATAGGATACGATAGAGGATAGTATAGGATAGAGGATAGGATAGGATAGAGGATAGGATAGGATAGATGATAGGATAGGATAGAGGATAGGATAGGATAGAGGATAGGATAGGATAGTGGATTGGATAGGATAGAGGATAGGATAGGATAGAGGATAGGATAGGATAGAGAATAGGATATAGGATTGGCTAGGATAGAGGATAGAATAGGATAGAGGATAGGATAGGATAGAGGATAAGATAGGATAGAGGATAGGATAGGATAGAGAATAGGATAGGATAGAGGATAGGATAGGATAGAGGATAGGATAGGATAGAGGATAGGATAGGATAAACGATAGGATAGTATAGAGGATAGGATAGGATAAGATAGAGGATAAGATAGGATAGAGGATAGGATATGCTAGAGGATAGGATAGGATAGAGGATAGGATAGGATAGGATAGAGGATAGAATAGGATAGAGGATAGGATAGGATAGCGGATAGGATATGTTAGAGGATAGGATAGGATAGAGGATAGGATAGGATAAACGATAGGATAGGATAGAGGATAGGATAGGATAGAGGATAGGATAGGATAGGATAGAGGATAGGATAGAGGATAGGATAGGATAGAGGATAGGATAGGATAGGATAGAGGATAGGATAGAGGATAGGATAGGATAGAGGATAGGATAGGATAGAGAATAGGATAGGATAGAGGATAGGATAGGATAGAGGATAGGATACGATAGAGGATAGGATAGGATAGAGAATAGGATATAGGATTGGATAGGATGGAGGATAGAATAGGATAGAGGATAGGATAGGATAGCGGATAGGATATGTTAGAGGATAGGATAGGATAGAGGATAGGATAGGATAAACGATAGGATAGGATAGAGGATAGGATAGAGGATAGGATAGGATAGAGGATAGGATATGATAGAGGATAGGATAGGATAGAGGATAGGATAGGATAGGGGATAGGATAGGATAGAGGATAGGATACGATAGAGGATAGGATAGGATAGAGAATAGGATATAGGATTGGATAGGATGGAGGATAGAATAGGATAGAGGATAGGATAGGATAGCGGATAGGATATGTTAGAGGATAGGATAGGATAGAGGATAGGATAGGATAAACGATAGGATAGGATAGAGGATAGGATAGAGGATAGGATAGGATAGAGGATAGGATAGGATAGAGGATAGGATACGATAGAGGATAGGATACGATAGAGGATAGGATAGGATAGAGGATAGGAAAGGATAAACGATAGGATAGGATAGAGGATAGGATAGGATAGATGATAGGATAGGATAGAGGATAGGATAGGATAGAGGATAGGATAGGATAGAGGATAGGATACGATAGAGGATAGGATACGATAGAGGATAGGATAGGATAGAGAATAGAATATAGGATTGGATAGGATAGAGGATAGAATAGGATAGAGGATAGGATAGGATAGAGAATAGGATAGGATAGAGGATAGGATAGGGTAGAGGATAGGATAGGATAGAGGATAATATACGGTAGAGGATAGGATAGGTTAGAGGATAGGATAGGATAGAGGATAGGATAGAATAGAGGATAGGATAGGATAGAGGATAGGATAGTATAAACGAGAGGATAGTATAGAGGATAGGATAGGATAGAGGATAGGATAGGATAGAGGATAGGATAGGATAGAGAATAGGATAGGATACTGGATAGGATAGGATAGAGGATAGGATATGATAGAGGATAGGATAGGACAGTGGATAGGATAGGATAGTGGATTGGATAGGATAGAGGATAGGATACGATAGATTATAGGATAGGATAGAGAATAGGATATAGGATTGGCTAGGATAGAGGATAGAATAGGATAGAGGATAGGATAGGATAGAGGATAGGATATGATAGACGATAGGATAGGATAGAGGATAGGAAAGGTTAGGATAGAGGATAGGATACGATAGAGGATAGGATAGGATAGAGGATAGGATAGGATGGAGAATAGGATATAGGATTGGATAGGATAGAGGATAGGGTATGATACAGGATAGGATAGGATAGAGGATAGAATAGGGTAGAGGATAGGATAGGATACAGAATAGGATATAGGATTGGATAGGATAGCGGATAGGATACGATAGAGGATAGTATAGGATAGAGGATAGGATAGGATAGAGGATAGGATAGGATAGATGATAGGATAGGATAGAGGATAGGATAGGATAGAGGATAGGATAGGATAGTGGATTGGATAGGATAGAGGATAGGATAGGATAGAGGATAGGATAGGATAGAGAATAGGATATAGGATTGGCTAGGATAGAGGATAGAATAGGATAGAGGATAGGATAGGATAGAGGATAAGATAGGATAGAGGATAGGATATTATAGAGAATAGGATAGGATAGAGGATAGGATAGGATAGAGGATAGGATAGGATAGAGGATAGGATAGGATAAACGATAGGATAGTATAGAGGATAGGATAGGATAGGATAGAGGATAAGATAGGATAGAGGATAGGATATGATAGAGGATAGGATAGGATAGAGGATAGGATAGGATAGGATAGAGGATAGAATAGGATAGAGGATAGGATAGGATAGCGGATAGGATATGTTAGAGGATAGGATAGGATAGAGGATAGGATAGGATAAACGATAGGATAGGATAGAGGATAGGATAGGATAGAGGATAGGATAGGATAGAGGATAGGATAGGATAGATGATAGGATAGGATAGAGGATAGGATAGGATAGAGGATAGGATAGGATAGAGGATAGGATACGATAGAGGATAGGATACGATAGAGGATAGGATAGGATAGAGAATAGAATATAGGATTGGATAGGATAGAGGATAGAATAGGATAGAGGATAGGATAGGATAGAGAATAGGATAGGATAGAGGATAGGATAGGGTAGAGGATAGGATAGGATAGAGGATAATATACGGTAGAGGATAGGATAGGTTAGAGGATAGGATAGGATAGAGGATAGGATAGAATAGAGGATAGGATAGGATAGAGGATAGGATAGTATAAACGAGAGGATAGTATAGAGGATAGAATAGGATAGAGGATAGGATAGGATAGAGGATAGGATAGGATACTGGATAGGATAGGATAGAGGATAGGATATGATAGAGGATAGGATAGGACAGTGGATAGGATAGGATAGTGGATTGGATAGGATAGAGGATAGGATACGATAGATTATAGGATAGGATAGAGAATAGGATATAGGATTGGCTAGGATAGAGGATAGAATAGGATAGAGGATAGGATAGGATAGAGGATAGGATATGATAGACGATAGGATAGGATAGAGGATAGGAAAGGATAGGATAGAGGATAGGATACGATAGAGGATAGGATAGGATAGAGGATAGGATAGGATGGAGAATAGGATATAGGATTGGATAGGATAGAGGATAGGATATGATACAGGATAGGATAGGATAGAGGATAGGATAGGGTAGAGGATAGGATAGGATACAGAATAGGATATAGGATTGGATAGGATAGCGGATAGGATACGATAGAGGATAGTATAGGATAGAGGATAGGATAGGATAGAGGATAGGATAGGATAGATGATAGGATAGGATAGAGGATAGGATAGGATAGAGGATAGGATAGGATAGTGGATTGGATAGGATAGAGGATAGGATAGGATAGAGGATAGAATAGGATAGAGGATAGGATAGGATAGAGGATAAGATAGGATAGAGGATAGGATAGGATAGAGAATAGGATAGGATAGAGGATAGGATAGGATAGAGGATAGGATACGATAGAGGATAGGATAGGATAGAGGATAGGATACGATAGAGGATAGGATACGATAGAGGATAGGATAGAGGATAGGATAGGATAGAGGATAGGATACGATAGAGGATAGGATAGGATAGAGGATAGGATACGATAGAGGATAGGATAGCATAGAGAATAGGATATAGGATTGGATAGGATAGAGGATAGAATAGGATAGAGGATAGGATAGGATAGCGGATAGGATATGTTAGAGGATAGGATAGGATAGAGGATAGGATAGGATAAACGATAGGATAGGATAGAGGATAGGATAGGATAAACGATAGGATAGGATAGAGGATATGATAGGATAGAGGATAGGATAGGTTGAGGATAGGATAGGATAGAGGATACGATATAGGATTGGATAGGATAGAGGATAGGATACGATAGAGAATAGGATAGGATAGAGAATAGGATATAGGATTGATTGGATAGAGGATAGAATAGGATAGAGGATAGGATTGGATAGAGGATAGGATATGATAGAGGATAGGATAGGATAGAGGATAGGATAGGATAGAGGATAGGATAGGATAGAGGATAGGATACGATAGAGGATAGGATAGGATAGAGAATAGGATATAGGATTGGATAGGATAGAGGATAGAATAGGATAGAGGATAGGATAGGATAGCGGATAGGATATGTTAGAGGATAGGATAGGATAGAGGATAGGATAGGATAAACGATAGGATAGGATAGAGGATAGGATAGGATAGAGGATAGGATAGGATAGAGGATAGGATAGGATAGAGGATAGGATAGGATAGAGGATAGGATAGGATAGAGGATAGGATAGGATAGACGATAGGATAGGATAGAGGATAGGATAGGATAGAGGATAGGATAGGATAGAGGGTAGGATAGGATAGAGGATAGGATAGGATAGAGGATAGGATAGGATAGAGGATAGGATAGGATAGAGGATAGGATATAGGATTGGATAGGATAGAGGATAGGATATGATAGAGGATAGAATAGGATAGAGGATAAGATAGGATAGAGGATAGGATATGATAGAGGATAGGATAGGATAGAGGATAGGATAGGATAGAGGATAGGATAGGATAGAGGATAGGATAGGATAGAGGATAGGATAGGATAGAGGATAGGATAGGATAGAGGATAGGATAGGATAGAGAATAGGATAGGATAGATGATAGGATAGGATAGAGGATAGGATAGGATTGAGGGTACGATAGGATAGTGGATAGGGTAGGATAGAGGATAGGATAGGATATAGGATATGATAGGATAGAGGATAGGATAGGATAGAGGATAGGATAGGATAGGGAATAGGATATAGGATTGGATATGATAGAGGATAGAGTAGGATAGAGGATAAGATAGGATAGAGGATAGGATATGATAGAGGATAGGATAGGATAGAGGATAGGATAGGATAGAGGATAGGATAGGATAGGATAGAGGATAGGATAGGATAGGGGATAGGATAGAGGATAGGATAGGATAGGATAGAGGATAGGATAGGATAGTGGATAGGATAGGATAGTGGATTGGATAGGATAGAGGATAGGATACGATAGATTATAGGATAGGATAGAGAATAGGATATAGGATTGGCTAGGATAGAGGATAGAATAGGATAGAGGATAGGATAGGATAGAGGATACTATATGATAGACGATAGGATAGGATAGAGGATAGGAAAGGATAGGATAGAGGATAGGATACGATAGAGGATAGGATAGGATAGAGGATAGGATAGGATGGAGAATAGGATATAGGATTGGATAGGATAGAGGATAGGATATGATACAGGATAGGATAGGATAGAGAATAGGATAGGATAGAGGATAGGATAGGATAGAGGATAGGATAGGATAGAGGATAGGATACGATAGAGGATAGGATAGGATAGAGGATAGGAAAGGATAAACGATAGGATAGGATAGAGGATAGGATAGGATAGATGATAGGATAGGATAGAGGATAGGATAGGATAGAGGATAGGATAGGATAGAGGATAGGATACGATAGAGGATAGGATACGATAGAGGATAGGATAGGATAGAGAATAGAATATAGGATTGGATAGGATAGAGGATAGAATAGGATAGAGGATAGGATAGGATAGAGAATAGGATAGGATAGAGGATAGGATAGGATAGGATAGAGGATAGGATAGGATAGAGGATAGGATAGGATAGAGGATAGGATAGAATAGTGTATATGATAGGATGGAGGATAGGATAGAGGATAGGATAGGATAGAGGATAGGATAGGGTAGAGGATAGGATAGGATAGAGGATAATATACGGTAGAGGATAGGATAGGTTAGAGGATAGGATAGGATAGAGGATAGGATAGAATAGAGGATAGGATAGGATAGAGGATAGGATAGTATAAACGAGAGGATAGTATAGAGGATAGGATAGGATAGAGGATAGGATAGGATAGAGGATAGGATAGGATACTGGATAGGATAGGATAGAGGATAGGATATGATAGATGATAGGATAGGACAGTGGATAGGATAGGATAGTGGATTGGATAGGATAGGGGATAGGATACGATAGATTATAGGATAGGATAGAGAATAGGATATAGGATTGGCTAGGATAGAGGATAGAATAGGATAGAGGATAGGATAGGATAGAGGATAGGATATGATAGACGATAGGATAGGATAGAGGATAGGAAAGGATAGGATAGAGGATAGGATACGATAGAGGATAGGATAGGATAGAGGATAGGATAGGATGGAGAATAGGATATAGGATTGGATAGGATAGAGGATAGGATATGATACAGGATAGGATAGGATAGAGAATAGGATAGGATAGAGGATAGGATAGGGTAGAGGATAGGATAGGATACAGAATAGGATATAGGATTGGATAGGATAGCGGATAGGATACGATAGAGGATAGTATAGGATAGAGGATAGGATAGGATAGAGGATAGGATAGGATAGATGATAGGATAGGATAGAGGATAGGATAGGATAGAGGATAGGATAGGATAGTGGATTGGATAGGATAGAGGATAGGATAGGATAGAGGATAGGATAGTATAGAGAATAGGATATAGGATTGGCTAGGATAGAGGATAGAATAGGATAGAGGATAGGATAGGATAGAGGATAAGATAGGATAGAGGATAGGATAGGATAGAGAATAGGATAGGATAGAGGATAGGATAGGATAGAGGATAGGATACGATAGAGGATAGGATAGGATAGAGGATAGGATACGATAGAGGATAGGATACGATAGAGGATAGGATAGAGGATAGGATAGGATAGAGGATAGGATACGATAGTGGATAGGATAGGATAGAGGATAGGATACGATAGAGGATAGGATAGCATAGAGAATAGGATATAGGATTGGATAGGATAGAGGATAGAATAGGATAGAGGATAGGATAGGATAGCGGATAGGATATGTTAGAGGATAGGATAGGATAGAGGATAGGATAGGATAAACGATAGGATAGGATAGAGGATAGGATAGGATAAACGATATTATAGGATAGAGGATAGGATAGGATAGAGGATAGGATAGGTTGAGGATAGGATAGGATAGAGGATAGGATAGGATAGAGAATAGAATATAGGATTGGATAGGATAGAGGATAGAATAGGATAGAGGATAGGATAGGATAGAGAATAGGATAGGATAGAGGATAGGATAGGATAGGATAGAGGATAGGATAGGATAGAGGATAGGATAGGATAGAGGATAGGATAGAATAGTGTATATGATAGGATGGAGGATAGGATAGAGGATAGGATAGGATAGAGGATAGGATAGGGTAGAGGATAGGATAGGATAGAGGATAATATACGGTAGAGGATAGGATAGGTTAGAGGATAGGATAGGATAGAGGATAGGATAGAATAGAGGATAGGATAGGATAGAGGATAGGATAGTATAAACGAGAGGATAGTATAGAGGATAGGATAGGATAGAGGATAGGATAGGATAGAGGATAGGATAGGATACTGGATAGGATAGGATAGAGGATAGGATATGATAGAGGATAGGATAGGACAGTGGATAGGATAGGATAGTGGATTGGATAGGATAGAGGATAGGATACGATAGATTATAGGATAGGATAGAGAATAGGATATAGGATTGGCTAGGATAGAGGATAGAATAGGATAGAGGATAGGATAGGATAGAGGATAGGATATGATAGACGATAGGATAGGATAGAGGATAGGAAAGGATAGGATAGAGGATAGGATACGATAGAGGATAGGATAGGATAGAGGATAGGATAGGATGGAGAATAGGATATAGGATTGGATAGGATAGAGGATAGGATATGATACAGGATAGGATAGGATAGAGAATAGGATAGGATAGAGGATAGGATAGGGTAGAGGATAGGATAGGATACAGAATAGGATATAGGATTGGATAGGATAGCGGATAGGATACGATAGAGGATAGTATAGGATAGAGGATAGGATAGGATAGAGGATAGGATAGGATAGATGATAGGATAGGATAGAGGATTGGATAGGATAGAGGATAGGATAGGATAGAGGATAGGATAGGATAGAGAATAGGATATAGGATTGGCTAGGATAGAGGATAGAATAGGATAGAGGATAGGATAGGATAGAGGATAAGATAGGATAGAGGATAGGATAGGATAGAGAATAGGATAGGATAGAGGATAGGATAGGATAGAGGATAGGATACGATAGAGGATAGGATAGGATAGAGGATAGGATAGGATAGAGGATAGGATACGATAGAGGATAGGATACGATAGAGGATAGGATAGGATAGAGAATAGAATATAGGATTGGATAGGATAGAGGATAGAATAGGATAGAGGATAGGATAGGATAGAGAATAGGATAGGATAGAGGATAGGATAGGATAGGATAGAGGATAGGATAGGATAGAGGATAGGATAGGATAGAGGATAGGATAGAATAGTGTATATGATAGGATGGAGGATAGGATAGAGGATAGGATAGGATAGAGGATAGGATAGGGTAGAGGATAGGATAGGATAGAGGATAATATACGGTAGAGGATAGGATAGGTTAGAGGATAGGATAGGATAGAGGATAGGATAGAATAGAGGATAGGATAGGATAGAGGATAGGATAGTATAAACGAGAGGATAGTATAGAGGATAGGATAGGATAGAGGATAGGATAGGATAGAGGATAGGATAGGATACTGGATAGGATAGGATAGAGGATAGGATATGATAGATGATAGGATAGGACAGTGGATAGGATAGGATAGTGGATTGGATAGGATAGGGGATAGGATACGATAGATTATAGGATAGGATAGAGAATAGGATATAGGATTGGCTAGGATAGAGGATAGAATAGGATAGAGGATAGGATAGGATAGAGGATAGGATATGATAGACGATAGGATAGGATAGAGGATAGGAAAGGATAGGATAGAGGATAGGATACGATAGAGGATAGGATAGGATAGAGGATAGGATAGGATGGAGAATAGGATATAGGATTGGATAGGATAGAGGATAGGATATGATACAGGATAGGATAGGATAGAGAATAGGATAGGATAGAGGATAGGATAGGGTAGAGGATAGGATAGGATACAGAATAGGATATAGGATTGGATAGGATAGCGGATAGGATACGATAGAGGATAGTATAGGATAGAGGATAGGATAGGATAGAGGATAGGATAGGATAGATGATAGGATAGGATAGAGGATAGGATAGGATAGAGGATAGGATAGGATAGTGGATTGGATAGGATAGAGGATAGGATAGGATAGAGGATAGGATAGTATAGAGAATAGGATATAGGATTGGCTAGGATAGAGGATAGAATAGGATAGAGGATAGGATAGGATAGAGGATAAGATAGGATAGAGGATAGGATAGGATAGAGAATAGGATAGGATAGAGGATAGGATAGGATAGAGGATAGGATACGATAGAGGATAGGATAGGATAGAGGATAGGATACGATAGAGGATAGGATACGATAGAGGATAGGATAGAGGATAGGATAGGATAGAGGATAGGATACGATAGTGGATAGGATAGGATAGAGGATAGGATACGATAGAGGATAGGATAGCATAGAGAATAGGATATAGGATTGGATAGGATAGAGGATAGAATAGGATAGAGGATAGGATAGGATAGCGGATAGGATATGTTAGAGGATAGGATAGGATAGAGGATAGGATAGGATAAACGATAGGATAGGATAGAGGATAGGATAGGATAAACGATAGGATAGGATAGAGGATAGGATAGGATAGAGGATAGGATAGGTTGAGGATAGGATAGGATAGAGGATAGGATAGGATAGAGAATAGAATATAGGATTGGATAGGATAGAGGATAGAATAGGATAGAGGATAGGATAGGATAGAGAATAGGATAGGATAGAGGATAGGATAGGATAGGATAGAGGATAGGATAGGATAGAGGATAGGATAGGATAGAGGATAGGATAGAATAGTGTATATGATAGGATGGAGGATAGGATAGAGGATAGGATAGGATAGAGGATAGGATAGGGTAGAGGATAGGATAGGATAGAGGATAATATACGGTAGAGGATAGGATAGGTTAGAGGATAGGATAGGATAGAGGATAGGATAGAATAGAGGATAGGATAGGATAGAGGATAGGATAGTATAAACGAGAGGATAGTATAGAGGATAGGATAGGATAGAGGATAGGATAGGATAGAGGATAGGATAGGATACTGGATAGGATAGGATAGAGGATAGGATATGATAGAGGATAGGATAGGACAGTGGATAGGATAGGATAGTGGATTGGATAGGATAGAGGATAGGATACGATAGATTATAGGATAGGATAGAGAATAGGATATAGGATTGGCTAGGATAGAGGATAGAATAGGATAGAGGATAGGATAGGATAGAGGATAGGATATGATAGACGATAGGATAGGATAGAGGATAGGAAAGGATAGGATAGAGGATAGGATACGATAGAGGATAGGATAGGATAGAGGATAGGATAGGATGGAGAATAGGATATAGGATTGGATAGGATAGAGGATAGGATATGATACAGGATAGGATAGGATAGAGAATAGGATAGGATAGAGGATAGGATAGGATAGAGGATAGGATAGGATAGAGGATAGGATACGATAGAGGATAGGATAGGATAGAGGATAGGAAAGGATAAACGATAGGATAGGATAGAGGATAGGATAGGATAGATGATAGGATAGGATAGAGGATAGGATAGGATAGAGGATAGGATAGGATAGAGGATAGGATACGATAGAGGATAGGATACGATAGAGGATAGGATAGGATAGAGAATAGAATATAGGATTGGATAGGATAGAGGATAGAATAGGATAGAGGATAGGATAGGATAGAGAATAGGATAGGATAGAGGATAGGATAGGATAGGATAGAGGATAGGATAGGATAGAGGATAGGATAGGATAGAGGATAGGATAGAATAGTGTATATGATAGGATGGAGGATAGGATAGAGGATAGGATAGGATAGAGGATAGGATAGGGTAGAGGATAGGATAGGATAGAGGATAATATACGGTAGAGGATAGGATAGGTTAGAGGATAGGATAGGATAGAGGATAGGATAGAATAGAGGATAGGATAGGATAGAGGATAGGATAGTATAAACGAGAGGATAGTATAGAGGATAGGATAGGATAGAGGATAGGATAGGATAGAGGATAGGATAGGATACTGGATAGGATAGGATAGAGGATAGGATATGATAGATGATAGGATAGGACAGTGGATAGGATAGGATAGTGGATTGGATAGGATAGGGGATAGGATACGATAGATTATAGGATAGGATAGAGAATAGGATATAGGATTGGCTAGGATAGAGGATAGAATAGGATAGAGGATAGGATAGGATAGAGGATAGGATATGATAGACGATAGGATAGGATAGAGGATAGGAAAGGATAGGATAGAGGATAGGATACGATAGAGGATAGGATAGGATAGAGGATAGGATAGGATGGAGAATAGGATATAGGATTGGATAGGATAGAGGATAGGATATGATACAGGATAGGATAGGATAGAGAATAGGATAGGATAGAGGATAGGATAGGGTAGAGGATAGGATAGGATACAGAATAGGATATAGGATTGGATAGGATAGCGGATAGGATACGATAGAGGATAGTATAGGATAGAGGATAGGATAGGATAGAGGATAGGATAGGATAGATGATACGATAGGATAGAGGATAGGATAGGATAGAGGATAGGATAGGATAGTGGATTGGATAGGATAGAGGATAGGATAGGATAGAGGATAGGATAGTATAGAGAATAGGATATAGGATTGGCTAGGATAGAGGATAGAATAGGATAGAGGATAGGATAGGATAGAGGATAAGATAGGATAGAGGATAGGATAGGATAGAGAATAGGATAGGATAGAGGATAGGATAGGATAGAGGATAGGATACGATAGAGGATAGGATAGGATAGAGGATAGGATACGATAGAGGATAGGATACGATAGAGGATAGGATAGAGGATAGGATAGGATAGAGGATAGGATACGATAGTGGATAGGATAGGATAGAGGATAGGATACGATAGAGGATAGGATAGCATAGAGAATAGGATATAGGATTGGATAGGATAGAGGATAGAATAGGATAGAGGATAGGATAGGATAGCGGATAGGATATGTTAGAGGATAGGATAGGATAGAGGATAGGATAGGATAAACGATAGGATAGGATAGAGGATAGGATAGGATAAACGATAGGATAGGATAGAGGATAGGATAGGATAGAGGATAGGATAGGTTGAGGATAGGATAGGATAGAGGATAGGATAGGATAGAGAATAGAATATAGGATTGGATAGGATAGAGGATAGAATAGGATAGAGGATAGGATAGGATAGAGAATAGGATAGGATAGAGGATAGGATAGGATAGGATAGAGGATAGGATAGGATAGAGGATAGGATAGGATAGAGGATAGGATAGAATAGTGTATATGATAGGATGGAGGATAGGATAGAGGATAGGATAGGATAGAGGATAGGATAGGGTAGAGGATAGGATAGGATAGAGGATAATATACGGTAGAGGATAGGATAGGTTAGAGGATAGGATAGGATAGAGGATAGGATAGAATAGAGGATAGGATAGGATAGAGGATAGGATAGTATAAACGAGAGGATAGTATAGAGGATAGGATAGGATAGAGGATAGGATAGGATAGAGGATAGGATAGGATACTGGATAGGATAGGATAGAGGATAGGATATGATAGAGGATAGGATAGGACAGTGGATAGGATAGGATAGTGGATTGGATAGGATAGAGGATAGGATACGATAGATTATAGGATAGGATAGAGAATAGGATATAGGATTGGCTAGGATAGAGGATAGAATAGGATAGAGGATAGGATAGGATAGAGGATAGGATATGATAGACGATAGGATAGGATAGAGGATAGGAAAGGATAGGATAGAGGATAGGATACGATAGAGGATAGGATAGGATAGAGGATAGGATAGGATGGAGAATAGGATATAGGATTGGATAGGATAGAGGATAGGATATGATACAGGATAGGATAGGATAGAGAATAGGATAGGATAGAGGATAGGATAGGGTAGAGGATAGGATAGGATACAGAATAGGATATAGGATTGGATAGGATAGCGGATAGGATACGATAGAGGATAGTATAGGATAGAGGATAGGATAGGATAGAGGATAGGATAGGATAGATGATAGGATAGGATAGAGGATTGGATAGGATAGAGGATAGGATAGGATAGAGGATAGGATAGGATAGAGAATAGGATATAGGATTGGCTAGGATAGAGGATAGAATAGGATAGAGGATAGGATAGGATAGAGGATAAGATAGGATAGAGGATAGGATAGGATAGAGAATAGGATAGGATAGAGGATAGGATAGGATAGAGGATAGGATACGATAGAGGATAGGATAGGATAGAGGATAGGATAGGATAGAGGATAGGATACGATAGAGGATAGGATACGATAGAGGATAGGATAGGATAGAGAATAGAATATAGGATTGGATAGGATAGAGGATAGAATAGGATAGAGGATAGGATAGGATAGAGAATAGGATAGGATAGAGGATAGGATAGGATAGGATAGAGGATAGGATAGGATAGAGGATAGGATAGGATAGAGGATAGGATAGAATAGTGTATATGATAGGATGGAGGATAGGATAGAGGATAGGATAGGATAGAGGATAGGATAGGGTAGAGGATAGGATAGGATAGAGGATAATATACGGTAGAGGATAGGATAGGTTAGAGGATAGGATAGGATAGAGGATAGGATAGAATAGAGGATAGGATAGGATAGAGGATAGGATAGTATAAACGAGAGGATAGTATAGAGGATAGGATAGGATAGAGGATAGGATAGGATAGAGGATAGGATAGGATACTGGATAGGATAGGATAGAGGATAGGATATGATAGATGATAGGATAGGACAGTGGATAGGATAGGATAGTGGATTGGATAGGATAGGGGATAGGATACGATAGATTATAGGATAGGATAGAGAATAGGATATAGGATTGGCTAGGATAGAGGATAGAATAGGATAGAGGATAGGATAGGATAGAGGATAGGATATGATAGACGATAGGATAGGATAGAGGATAGGAAAGGATAGGATAGAGGATAGGATACGATAGAGGATAGGATAGGATAGAGGATAGGATAGGATGGAGAATAGGATATAGGATTGGATAGGATAGAGGATAGGATATGATACAGGATAGGATAGGATAGAGAATAGGATAGGATAGAGGATAGGATAGGGTAGAGGATAGGATAGGATACAGAATAGGATATAGGATTGGATAGGATAGCGGATAGGATACGATAGAGGATAGTATAGGATAGAGGATAGGATAGGATAGAGGATAGGATAGGATAGATGATAGGATAGGATAGAGGATAGGATAGGATAGAGGATAGGATAGGATAGTGGATTGGATAGGATAGAGGATAGGATAGGATAGAGGATAGGATAGTATAGAGAATAGGATATAGGATTGGCTAGGATAGAGGATAGAATAGGATAGAGGATAGGATAGGATAGAGGATAAGATAGGATAGAGGATAGGATAGGATAGAGAATAGGATAGGATAGAGGATAGGATAGGATAGAGGATAGGATACGATAGAGGATAGGATAGGATAGAGGATAGGATACGATAGAGGATAGGATACGATAGAGGATAGGATAGAGGATAGGATAGGATAGAGGATAGGATACGATAGTGGATAGGATAGGATAGAGGATAGGATACGATAGAGGATAGGATAGCATAGAGAATAGGATATAGGATTGGATAGGATAGAGGATAGAATAGGATAGAGGATAGGATAGGATAGCGGATAGGATATGTTAGAGGATAGGATAGGATAGAGGATAGGATAGGATAAACGATAGGATAGGATAGAGGATAGGATAGGATAAACGATAGGATAGGATAGAGGATAGGATAGGATAGAGGATAGGATAGGTTGAGGATAGGATAGGATAGAGGATAGGATAGGATAGAGAATAGAATATAGGATTGGATAGGATAGAGGATAGAATAGGATAGAGGATAGGATAGGATAGAGAATAGGATAGGATAGAGGATAGGATAGGATAGGATAGAGGATAGGATAGGATAGAGGATAGGATAGGATAGAGGATAGGATAGAATAGTGTATATGATAGGATGGAGGATAGGATAGAGGATAGGATAGGATAGAGGATAGGATAGGGTAGAGGATAGGATAGGATAGAGGATAATATACGGTAGAGGATAGGATAGGTTAGAGGATAGGATAGGATAGAGGATAGGATAGAATAGAGGATAGGATAGGATAGAGGATAGGATAGTATAAACGAGAGGATAGTATAGAGGATAGGATAGGATAGAGGATAGGATAGGATAGAGGATAGGATAGGATACTGGATAGGATAGGATAGAGGATAGGATATGATAGAGGATAGGATAGGACAGTGGATAGGATAGGATAGTGGATTGGATAGGATAGAGGATAGGATACGATAGATTATAGGATAGGATAGAGAATAGGATATAGGATTGGCTAGGATAGAGGATAGAATAGGATAGAGGATAGGATAGGATAGAGGATAGGATATGATAGACGATAGGATAGGATAGAGGATAGGAAAGGATAGGATAGAGGATAGGATACGATAGAGGATAGGATAGGATAGAGGATAGGATAGGATGGAGAATAGGATATAGGATTGGATAGGATAGAGGATAGGATATGATACAGGATAGGATAGGATAGAGAATAGGATAGGATAGAGGATAGGATAGGGTAGAGGATAGGATAGGATACAGAATAGGATATAGGATTGGATAGGATAGCGGATAGGATACGATAGAGGATAGTATAGGATAGAGGATAGGATAGGATAGAGGATAGGATAGGATAGATGATAGGATAGGATAGAGGATTGGATAGGATAGAGGATAGGATAGGATAGAGGATAGGATAGGATAGAGAATAGGATATAGGATTGGCTAGGATAGAGGATAGAATAGGATAGAGGATAGGATAGGATAGAGGATAAGATAGGATAGAGGATAGGATAGGATAGAGAATAGGATAGGATAGAGGATAGGATAGGATAGAGGATAGGATACGATAGAGGATAGGATAGGATAGAGGATAGGATACGATAGAGGATAGGATACGATAGAGGATAGGATAGAGGATAGGATAGGATAGAGGATAGGATACGATAGTGGATAGGATAGGATAGAGGATAGGATACGATAGAGGATAGGATAGCATAGAGAATAGGATATAGGATTGGATAGGATAGAGGATAGAATAGGATAGAGGATAGGATAGGATAGCGGATAGGATATGTTAGAGGATAGGATAGGATAGAGGATAGGATAGGATAAACGATAGGATAGGATAGAGGATAGGATAGGATAAACGATAGGATAGGATAGAGGATAGGATAGGATAGAGGATAGGATAGGTTGAGGATAGGATAGGATAGAGGATACGATATAGGATTGGATAGGATAGAGGATAGGATACGATAGAGAATAGGATAGGATAGAGAATAGGATATAGGATTGATTGGATAGAGGATAGAATAGGATAGAGGATAGGATTGGATAGAGGATAGGATATGATAGAGGATAGGATAGGATAGAGGATAGGATAGGATAGAAGATAGGATAGGATAGAGGATAGGATACGATAGAGGATAGGATAGGATAGAGAATAGGATATAGGATTGGATAGGATAGTGGATAGAATAGGATAGAGGATAGGATAGGATAGCGGATAGGATATGTTAGAGGATAGGATAGGATAGAGGATAGGATAGGATAAACGATAGGATAGGATAGAGGATAGGATAGGATAGAGGATAGGATAGGATAGAGGATAGGATAGGATAGAGGATAGGATAGGATAGAGGATAGGATAGGATAGAGGATAGGATACGATAGAGGATAGGATAGGATAGAGGATAGGATAGGATGGAGAATAGGATATAGGATTGGATAGGATAGAGGATAGGATATGATACAGGATAGGATAGGATAGAGAATAGGATAGGATAGAGGATAGGATAGGGTAGAGGATAGGATAGGATACAGAATAGGATATAGGATTGGATAGGATAGCGGATAGGATACGATAGAGGATAGTATAGGATAGAGGATAGGATAGGATAGAGGATAGGATAGGATAGATGATAGGATAGGATAGAGGATAGGATAGGATAGAGGATAGGATAGGATAGTGGATTGGATAGGATAGAGGATAGGATAGGATAGAGGATAGGATAGTATAGAGAATAGGATATAGGATTGGCTAGGATAGAGGATAGAATAGGATAGAGGATAGGATAGGATAGAGGATAAGATAGGATAGAGGATAGGATAGGATAGAGAATAGGATAGGATAGAGGATAGGATAGGATAGAGGATAGGATACGATAGAGGATAGGATAGGATAGAGGATAGGATACGATAGAGGATAGGATACGATAGAGGATAGGATAGAGGATAGGATAGGATAGAGGATAGGATACGATAGTGGATAGGATAGGATAGAGGATAGGATACGATAGAGGATAGGATAGCATAGAGAATAGGATATAGGATTGGATAGGATAGAGGATAGAATAGGATAGAGGATAGGATAGGATAGCGGATAGGATATGTTAGAGGATAGGATAGGATAGAGGATAGGATAGGATAAACGATAGGATAGGATAGAGGATAGGATAGGATAAACGATAGGATAGGATAGAGGATAGGATAGGATAGAGGATAGGATAGGTTGAGGATAGGATAGGATAGAGGATAGGATAGGATAGAGAATAGAATATAGGATTGGATAGGATAGAGGATAGAATAGGATAGAGGATAGGATAGGATAGAGAATAGGATAGGATAGAGGATAGGATAGGATAGGATAGAGGATAGGATAGGATAGAGGATAGGATAGGATAGAGGATAGGATAGAATAGTGTATATGATAGGATGGAGGATAGGATAGAGGATAGGATAGGATAGAGGATAGGATAGGGTAGAGGATAGGATAGGATAGAGGATAATATACGGTAGAGGATAGGATAGGTTAGAGGATAGGATAGGATAGAGGATAGGATAGAATAGAGGATAGGATAGGATAGAGGATAGGATAGTATAAACGAGAGGATAGTATAGAGGATAGGATAGGATAGAGGATAGGATAGGATAGAGGATAGGATAGGATACTGGATAGGATAGGATAGAGGATAGGATATGATAGAGGATAGGATAGGACAGTGGATAGGATAGGATAGTGGATTGGATAGGATAGAGGATAGGATACGATAGATTATAGGATAGGATAGAGAATAGGATATAGGATTGGCTAGGATAGAGGATAGAATAGGATAGAGGATAGGATAGGATAGAGGATAGGATATGATAGACGATAGGATAGGATAGAGGATAGGAAAGGATAGGATAGAGGATAGGATACGATAGAGGATAGGATAGGATAGAGGATAGGATAGGATGGAGAATAGGATATAGGATTGGATAGGATAGAGGATAGGATATGATACAGGATAGGATAGGATAGAGAATAGGATAGGATAGAGGATAGGATAGGGTAGAGGATAGGATAGGATACAGAATAGGATATAGGATTGGATAGGATAGCGGATAGGATACGATAGAGGATAGTATAGGATAGAGGATAGGATAGGATAGAGGATAGGATAGGATAGATGATAGGATAGGATAGAGGATTGGATAGGATAGAGGATAGGATAGGATAGAGGATAGGATAGGATAGAGAATAGGATATAGGATTGGCTAGGATAGAGGATAGAATAGGATAGAGGATAGGATAGGATAGAGGATAAGATAGGATAGAGGATAGGATAGGATAGAGAATAGGATAGGATAGAGGATAGGATAGGATAGAGGATAGGATACGATAGAGGATAGGATAGGATAGAGGATAGGATACGATAGAGGATAGGATACGATAGAGGATAGGATAGAGGATAGGATAGGATAGAGGATAGGATACGATAGTGGATAGGATAGGATAGAGGATAGGATACGATAGAGGATAGGATAGCATAGAGAATAGGATATAGGATTGGATAGGATAGAGGATAGAATAGGATAGAGGATAGGATAGGATAGCGGATAGGATATGTTAGAGGATAGGATAGGATAGAGGATAGGATAGGATAAACGATAGGATAGGATAGAGGATAGGATAGGATAAACGATAGGATAGGATAGAGGATAGGATAGGATAGAGGATAGGATAGGTTGAGGATAGGATAGGATAGAGGATACGATATAGGATTGGATAGGATAGAGGATAGGATACGATAGAGAATAGGATAGGATAGAGAATAGGATATAGGATTGATTGGATAGAGGATAGAATAGGATAGAGGATAGGATTGGATAGAGGATAGGATATGATAGAGGATAGGATAGGATAGAGGATAGGATAGGATAGAAGATAGGATAGGATAGAGGATAGGATACGATAGAGGATAGGATAGGATAGAGAATAGGATATAGGATTGGATAGGATAGTGGATAGAATAGGATAGAGGATAGGATAGGATAGCGGATAGGATATGTTAGAGGATAGGATAGGATAGAGGATAGGATAGGATAAACGATAGGATAGGATAGAGGATAGGATAGGATAGAGGATAGGATAGGATAGAGGATAGGATAGGATAGAGGATAGGATAGGATAGAGGATAGGATAGGATAGAGGATAGGATAGGATAGAGGATAGGATAGGATAGAGGATAGGATAGGATAGAGGATAGGATAGGATAGAGGATAGGATAGGATAGAGGATAGGATAGGATAGAGGATAGGATAGGATAGAGGATAGGATAGGATAGAGGATAGGATAGGATAGAGGATAGGATAGGATAGAGGATAGGATATAGGATTGGATAGGATAGAGGATAGGATATGATAGAGGATAGAATAGGATAGAGGATAAGATAGGATAGAGGATAGGATATGATAGAGGATAGGATAGGATAGAGGATAGGATAGGATAGAGGATAGGATAGGATAGAGGATAGGATAGGATAGAGGATAGGATAGGATAGAGAATAGGATAGGATAGATGATAGGATAGGATAGAGGATAGGATAGGATTGAGGGTACGATAGGATAGTGGATAGGGTAGGATAGAGGATAGGATAGGATATAGGATATGATAGGATAGAGGATAGGATAGGATAGAGGATAGGATAGGATAGGGAATAGGATATCGGATTGGATATGATAGAGGATAGAGTAGGATAGAGGATAAGATAGGATAGAGGATAGGATATGATAGAGGATAGGATAGGATAGAGGATAGGATAGGATAGAGGATAGGATAGGATAGGATAGAGGATAGGATAGGATAGGGGATAGGATAGAGGATAGGATAGGATAGGATAGAGGATAGGATAGGATAGTGGATAGGATAGGATAGTGGATTGGATAGGATAGAGGATAGGATACGATAGATTATAGGATAGGATAGAGAATAGGATATAGGATTGGCTAGGATAGAGGATAGAATAGGATAGAGGATAGGATAGGATAGAGGATACTATATGATAGACGATAGGATAGGATAGAGGATAGGAAAGGATAGGATAGAGGATAGGATACGATAGAGGATAGGATAGGATAGAGGATAGGATAGGATGGAGAATAGGATATAGGATTGGATAGGATAGAGGATAGGATATGATACAGGATAGGATAGGATAGAGAATAGGATAGGATAGAGGAAAGGATAGGATAGAGGATAGGATACGATAGAGGATAGGATAGGATAGAGGATAGGATAGGATAGACGATAGGATAGGATAGAGGATAGGATAGTATAGAGGATAGGATAGGATAGCGGATAGGATAGGATAGAGGATAGGATAGGATAGAGGATAGGATAGAATAGTGGATAGGATAGGATAGAGGATAGAATAGAGGATAGGATAGGATAGAGGATAGGATAGGATAGATGATAGGATACGATAGAGGATAGGATAGGATAGAGAATAGGATATAGGATTGGATAGGATAGAGGATAGAATAGGATAGAGGATAGGATAGGATAGAGGATAGGGTAGGATAGAGAATAGGATATAGGATTGGATATGATAGGATAGAGGATACGATATAGGATTGGATAGGATAGAGGATAGGATACGATAGAGGATAGGATAGGATAGAGAATAGGATATAGGATTGGATAGGATAGAGGATAGAATAGGATACAAGATAGGATAGGATAGAGGATAGGATAGGATAGAGGATAGGATACGATAGAGGATAGGATAGGATAGAGGATAGGATACGATAGAGGATAGGATACGATAGAGGATAGGATAGAGGATAGGATAGGATAGAGGATAGGATACGATAGAGGATAGGATAGGATAGAGGATAGGATACGATAGAGGATAGGATACGATAGAGGATAGGATAGCATAGAGAATAGGATATAGGATTGGATAGGATAGAGGATAGAATAGGATAGAGGATAGGATAGGATAGCGGATAGGATATGTTAGAGGATAGGATAGGATAGAGGATAGGATAGGATAAACGATAGGATAGGATAGAGGATAATATACGGTAGAGGATAGGATAGGTTAGAGGATAGGATAGGATAGAGGATAGGATATGATAGAGGATAGGATAGGATAGAGGATAGGATAGGATAGAGGATAGGATAGGATAGAGGATAGGATAGGATAGAGGATAGGATAGGATAGAGAATAGGATAGGATAGATGATAGGATAGGATAGAGGATAGGATAGGATTGAGGGTACGATAGGATAGTGGATAGGGTAGGATAGAGGATAGGATAGGATATAGGATATGATAGGATAGAGGATAGGATAGGATAGAGGATAGGATAGGATAGGGAATAGGATATCGGATTGGATATGATAGAGGATAGAGTAGGATAGAGGATAAGATAGGATAGAGGATAGGATATGATAGAGGATAGGATAGGATAGAGGATAGGATAGGATAGAGGATAGGATAGGATAGGATAGAGGATAGGATAGGATAGGGGATAGGATAGAGGATAGGATAGGATAGGATAGAGGATAGGATAGGATAGTGGATAGGATAGGATAGTGGATTGGATAGGATAGAGGATAGGATACGATAGATTATAGGATAGGATAGAGAATAGGATATAGGATTGGCTAGGATAGAGGATAGAATAGGATAGAGGATAGGATAGGATAGAGGATACTATATGATAGACGATAGGATAGGATAGAGGATAGGAAAGGATAGGATAGAGGATAGGATACGATAGAGGATAGGATAGGATAGAGGATAGGATAGGATGGAGAATAGGATATAGGATTGGATAGGATAGAGGATAGGATATGATACAGGATAGGATAGGATAGAGAATAGGATAGGATAGAGGAAAGGATAGGATAGAGGATAGGATACGATAGAGGATAGGATAGGATAGAGGATAGGATAGGATAGACGATAGGATAGGATAGAGGATAGGATAGTATAGAGGATAGGATAGGATAGCGGATAGGATAGGATAGAGGATAGGATAGGATAGAGGATAGGATAGAATAGTGGATAGGATAGGATAGAGGATAGAATAGAGGATAGGATAGGATAGAGGATAGGATAGGATAGATGATAGGATACGATAGAGGATAGGATAGGATAGAGAATAGGATATAGGATTGGATAGGATAGAGGATAGAATAGGATAGAGGATAGGATAGGATAGAGGATAGGGTAGGATAGAGAATAGGATATAGGATTGGATATGATAGGATAGAGGATACGATATAGGATTGGATAGGATAGAGGATAGGATACGATAGAGGATAGGATAGGATAGAGAATAGGATATAGGATTGGATAGGATAGAGGATAGAATAGGATACAAGATAGGATAGGATAGAGGATAGGATAGGATAGAGGATAGGATACGATAGAGGATAGGATAGGATAGAGGATAGGATACGATAGAGGATAGGATACGATAGAGGATAGGATAGAGGATAGGATAGGATAGAGGATAGGATACGATAGAGGATAGGATAGGATAGAGGATAGGATACGATAGAGGATAGGATACGATAGAGGATAGGATAGCATAGAGAATAGGATATAGGATTGGATAGGATAGAGGATAGAATAGGATAGAGGATAGGATAGGATAGCGGATAGGATATGTTAGAGGATAGGATAGGATAGAGGATAGGATAGGATAAACGATAGGATAGGATAGAGGATAATATACGGTAGAGGATAGGATAGGTTAGAGGATAGGATAGGATAGAGGATAGGATAGAATAGAGGATAGGATAGGATAGAGGATAGGATAGTATAAACGAGAGGATAGTATAGAGGATAGGATAGGATAGAGGATAGGATAGGATAGAGGATAGGATAGGATACTGGATAGGATAGGATAGAGGATAGGATATGATAGAGGATAGGATAGGACAGTGGATAGGATAGGATAGTGGATTGGATAGGATAGAGGATAGGATACGATAGATTATAGGATAGGATAGAGAATAGGATATAGGATTGGCTAGGATAGAGGATAGAATAGGATAGAGGATAGGATAGGATAGAGGATAGGATATGATAGACGATAGGATAGGATAGAGGATAGGAAAGGATAGGATAGAGGATAGGATACGATAGAGGATAGGATAGGATAGAGGATAGGATAGGATGGAGAATAGGATATAGGATTGGATAGGATAGAGGATAGGATATGATACAGGATAGGATAGGATAGAGAATAGGATAGGATAGAGGATAGGATAGGGTAGAGGATAGGATAGGATACAGAATAGGATATAGGATTGGATAGGATAGCGGATAGGATACGATAGAGGATAGTATAGGATAGAGGATAGGATAGGATAGAGGATAGGATAGGATAGATGATAGGATAGGATAGAGGATTGGATAGGATAGAGGATAGGATAGGATAGAGGATAGGATAGGATAGAGAATAGGATATAGGATTGGCTAGGATAGAGGATAGAATAGGATAGAGGATAGGATAGGATAGAGGATAAGATAGGATAGAGGATAGGATAGGATAGAGAATAGGATAGGATAGAGGATAGGATAGGATAGAGGATAGGATACGATAGAGGATAGGATAGGATAGAGGATAGGATACGATAGAGGATAGGATACGATAGAGGATAGGATAGAGGATAGGATAGGATAGAGGATAGGATACGATAGTGGATAGGATAGGATAGAGGATAGGATACGATAGAGGATAGGATAGCATAGAGAATAGGATATAGGATTGGATAGGATAGAGGATAGAATAGGATAGAGGATAGGATAGGATAGCGGATAGGATATGTTAGAGGATAGGATAGGATAGAGGATAGGATAGGATAAACGATAGGATAGGATAGAGGATAGGATAGGATAAACGATAGGATAGGATAGAGGATAGGATAGGATAGAGGATAGGATAGGTTGAGGATAGGATAGGATAGAGGATACGATATAGGATTGGATAGGATAGAGGATAGGATACGATAGAGAATAGGATAGGATAGAGAATAGGATATAGGATTGATTGGATAGAGGATAGAATAGGATAGAGGATAGGATTGGATAGAGGATAGGATATGATAGAGGATAGGATAGGATAGAGGATAGGATAGGATAGAAGATAGGATAGGATAGAGGATAGGATACGATAGAGGATAGGATAGGATAGAGAATAGGATATAGGATTGGATAGGATAGTGGATAGAATAGGATAGAGGATAGGATAGGATAGCGGATAGGATATGTTAGAGGATAGGATAGGATAGAGGATAGGATAGGATAAACGATAGGATAGGATAGAGGATAGGATAGGATAGAGGATAGGATAGGATAGAGGATAGGATAGGATAGAGGATAGGATAGGATAGAGGATAGGATAGGATAGAGGATAGGATAGGATAGAGGATAGGATAGGATAGAGGATAGGATAGGATAGAGGATAGGATAGGATAGAGGATAGGATAGGATAGAGGATAGGATAGGATAGAGGATAGGATAGGATAGAGGATAGGATAGGATAGAGGATAGGATAGGATAGAGGATAGGATAGGATAGAGGATAGGATATAGGATTGGATAGGATAGAGGATAGGATATGATAGAGGATAGAATAGGATAGAGGATAAGATAGGATAGAGGATAGGATATGATAGAGGATAGGATAGGATAGAGGATAGGATAGGATAGAGGATAGGATAGGATAGAGGATAGGATAGGATAGAGGATAGGATAGGATAGAGAATAGGATAGGATAGATGATAGGATAGGATAGAGGATAGGATAGGATTGAGGGTACGATAGGATAGTGGATAGGGTAGGATAGAGGATAGGATAGGATATAGGATATGATAGGATAGAGGATAGGATAGGATAGAGGATAGGATAGGATAGGGAATAGGATATCGGATTGGATATGATAGAGGATAGAGTAGGATAGAGGATAAGATAGGATAGAGGATAGGATATGATAGAGGATAGGATAGGATAGAGGATAGGATAGGATAGAGGATAGGATAGGATAGGATAGAGGATAGGATAGGATAGGGGATAGGATAGAGGATAGGATAGGATAGGATAGAGGATAGGATAGGATAGTGGATAGGATAGGATAGTGGATTGGATAGGATAGAGGATAGGATACGATAGATTATAGGATAGGATAGAGAATAGGATATAGGATTGGCTAGGATAGAGGATAGAATAGGATAGAGGATAGGATAGGATAGAGGATACTATATGATAGACGATAGGATAGGATAGAGGATAGGAAAGGATAGGATAGAGGATAGGATACGATAGAGGATAGGATAGGATAGAGGATAGGATAGGATGGAGAATAGGATATAGGATTGGATAGGATAGAGGATAGGATATGATACAGGATAGGATAGGATAGAGAATAGGATAGGATAGAGGAAAGGATAGGATAGAGGATAGGATACGATAGAGGATAGGATAGGATAGAGGATAGGATAGGATAGACGATAGGATAGGATAGAGGATAGGATAGTATAGAGGATAGGATAGGATAGCGGATAGGATAGGATAGAGGATAGGATAGGATAGAGGATAGGATAGAATAGTGGATAGGATAGGATAGAGGATAGAATAGAGGATAGGATAGGATAGAGGATAGGATAGGATAGATGATAGGATACGATAGAGGATAGGATAGGATAGAGAATAGGATATAGGATTGGATAGGATAGAGGATAGAATAGGATAGAGGATAGGATAGGATAGAGGATAGGGTAGGATAGAGAATAGGATATAGGATTGGATATGATAGGATAGAGGATACGATATAGGATTGGATAGGATAGAGGATAGGATACGATAGAGGATAGGATAGGATAGAGAATAGGATATAGGATTGGATAGGATAGAGGATAGAATAGGATACAAGATAGGATAGGATAGAGGATAGGATAGGATAGAGGATAGGATACGATAGAGGATAGGATAGGATAGAGGATAGGATACGATAGAGGATAGGATACGATAGAGGATAGGATAGAGGATAGGATAGGATAGAGGATAGGATACGATAGAGGATAGGATAGGATAGAGGATAGGATACGATAGAGGATAGGATACGATAGAGGATAGGATAGCATAGAGAATAGGATATAGGATTGGATAGGATAGAGGATAGAATAGGATAGAGGATAGGATAGGATAGCGGATAGGATATGTTAGAGGATAGGATAGGATAGAGGATAGGATAGGATAAACGATAGGATAGGATAGAGGATAGGATAGGATAAACGATAGGATAGGATAGAGGATATGATAGGATAGAGGATAGGATAGGTTGAGGATAGGATAGGATAGAGGATACGATATAGGATTGGATAGGATAGAGGATAGGATACGATAGAGAATAGGATAGGATAGAGAATAGGATATAGGATTGATTGGATAGAGGATAGAATAGGATAGAGGATAGGATTGGATAGAGGATAGGATATGATAGAGGATAGGATAGGATAGAGGATAGGATAGGATAGAGGATAGGATAGGATAGAGGATAGGATACGATAGAGGATAGGATAGGATAGAGAATAGGATATAGGATTGGATAGGATAGAGGATAGAATAGGATAGAGGATAGGATAGGATAGCGGATAGGATATGTTAGAGGATAGGATAGGATAGAGGATAGGATAGGATAAACGATAGGATAGGATAGAGGATAGGATAGGATAGAGGATAGGATAGGATAGAGGATAGGATAGGATAGAGGATAGGATAGGATAGAGGATAGGATAGGATAGAGGATAGGATAGGATAGAGGATAGGATAGGATAGAGGATAGGATAGGATAGAGGATAGGATAGGATAGAGGATAGGATAGAGGATAGGATAGGATAGAGGATAGGATAGGATAGAGGATAGGATAGGATAGAGGATAGGATATAGGATTGGATAGGATAGAGGATAGGATATGATAGAGGATAGAATAGGATAGAGGATAAGATAGGATAGAGGATAGGATATGATAGAGGATAGGATAGGATAGAGGATAGGATAGGATAGAGGATAGGATAGGATAGAGGATAGGATAGGATAGAGGATAGGATAGGATAGAGGATAGGATAGGATAGAGGATAGGATAGGATAGAGAATAGGATAGGATAGATGATAGGATAGGATAGAGGATAGGATAGGATTGAGGGTACGATAGGATAGTGGATAGGGTAGGATAGAGGATAGGATAGGATATAGGATATGATAGGATAGAGGATAGGATAGGATAGAGGATAGGATAGGATAGGGAATAGGATATAGGATTGGATATGATAGAGGATAGAGTAGGATAGAGGATAAGATAGGATAGAGGATAGGATATGATAGAGGATAGGATAGGATAGAGGATAGGATAGGATAGAGGATAGGATAGGATAGGATAGAGGATAGGATAGGATAGGGGATAGGATAGAGGATAGGATAGGATAGGATAGAGGATAGGATAGGATAGTGGATAGGATAGGATAGTGGATTGGATAGGATAGAGGATAGGATACGATAGATTATAGGATAGGATAGAGAATAGGATATAGGATTGGCTAGGATAGAGGATAGAATAGGATAGAGGATAGGATAGGATAGAGGATACTATATGATAGACGATAGGATAGGATAGAGGATAGGAAAGGATAGGAAAGGATAGGATAGAGGATAGGATACGATAGAGGATAGGATAGGATAGAGGATAGGATAGGATGGAGAATAGGATATAGGATTGGATAGGATAGAGGATAGGATATGATACAGGATAGGATAGGATAGAGAATAGGATAGGATAGAGGATAGGATAGGATAGAGGATAGGATACGATAGAGGATAGGATAGGATAGAGGATAGGATAGGATAGACGATAGGATAGGATAGAGGATAGGATAGTATAGAGGATAGGATAGGATAGCGGATAGGATAGGATAGAGGATAGGATAGGATAGAGGATAGGATAGAATAGTGGATAGGATAGGATAGAGGATAGAATAGAGGATAGGATAGGATAGAGGATAGGATAGGATAGATGATAGGATACGATAGAGGATAGGATAGGATAGAGAATAGGATATAGGATTGGATAGGATAGAGGATAGAATAGGATAGAGGATAGGATAGGATAGAGGATAGGATAGGATAGAGAATAGGATATAGGATTGGATATGATAGGATAGAGCATACGATATAGGATTGGATAGGATAGAGGATAGGATACGATAGAGGATAGGATAGGATAGAGAATAGGATATAGGATTGGATAGGATAGAGGATAGAATAGGATAGAAGATAGGATAGGATAGAGGATAGGATATGATAGAGGATAGGATAGGATAGAGGATAGGATAGGATAGAGGATAGGATAGGATAGAGGATAGGATACGATAGAGGATAGGATAGGATAGAGAATAGGATATAGGATTGGATAGGATAGAGGATAGAATAGGATAGAGGATAGGATAGGATATCGGATAGGATAGGTTGAGGATAGGATAGGATAGAGGATACGATATAGGATTGGATAGGTTAGAGGATAGGATACGATAGAGAATAGGATAGGATAGAGAATAGGATATAGGATTGGATAGGATAGAGGATAGAATAGGATAGAGGATAGGATTGGATAGAGGATAGGATATGATAGAGGATAGGATAGGATAGAGGATAGGATAGGATAGAGGATAGGATAGGATAGAGGATAGGATACGATAGAGGATAGGATAGGATAGAGAATAGGATATAGGATTGGATAGGATAGAGCATAGAATAGGATAGAGGATAGGATAGGATAGCGGATAGGATATGTTAGAGGATAGGATAGGATAGAGGATAGGATAGGATAAACGATAGGATAGGATAGAGGATAGGATAGGATAGAGGATAGGATAGGATAGGATAGAGGATAGGATAGAGGATAGGATAGGATAAACGATAGGATAGGATAGAGGATAGGATAGGATAGAGGATAGGATAGGATAGAGGATAGGATACGATAGAGGATAGGATAGGATAGAGGATAGGATAGGATAGACGATAGGATAGGATAGAGGATAGGATAGTATAGAGGATAGGATAGGATAGCGGATAGGATAGGATAGAGGATAGGATAGGATAGAGGATAGGATAGAATAGTGGATAGGATAGGATAGAGGATAGAATAGAGGATAGGATAGGATAGAGGATAGGATAGGATAGATGATAGGATACGATAGAGGATAGGATAGGATAGAGAATAGGATATAGGATTGGATAGGATAGAGGATAGAATAGGATAGAGGATAGGATAGGATAGAGGATAGGATAGGATAGAGAATAGGATATAGGATTGGATATGATAGGATAGAGCATACGATATAGGATTGGATAGGATAGAGGATAGGATACGATAGAGGATAGGATAGGATAGAGAATAGGATATAGGATTGGATAGGATAGAGGATAGAATAGGATAGAAGATAGGATAGGATAGAGGATAGGATATGATAGAGGATAGGATAGGATAGAGGATAGGATAGGATAGAGGATAGGATAGGATAGAGGATAGGATACGATAGAGGATAGGATAGGATAGAGAATAGGATATAGGATTGGATAGGATAGAGGATAGAATAGGATAGAGGATAGGATACGATAGAGGATAGGATACGATAGAGGATAGGATAGGATACAGAATAGGATATAGGATTGGATAGGATAGAGGATAGAATAGGATAGGGGATAGGATAGGATAGAGAATAGGATAGGATAGAGGATAGGATAGGATAGAGGATAGGATAGGATAGAGGATAGGATAGGATAGAGAATAGGATATAGGATTGGATAGGATAGCGGATAGGATAGGATAGAGGATAGGATAGGATAGAGGATAGGATATGATAGAGGATAGGATAGGATAGAGGATAGGATAAGATAGGATAGAGGATAGGATAGGATAGAGGATAGGATAGGATAGAGGATAGGATATGATAGAGGATAGGATAGGATAGAGGATAGGATAAGATAGGATAGAGGATAGGATAGGATAGAGGATAGGATATGTTAGAGGATAGGATAGGATAGAGGATAGGATAGGATAAACGATAGGATAGGATAGAGGATAGGATAGGATAGAGGATAGGATACGATAGAGGATAGGATAGGATAGAGGATAGGAAAGGATAAACGATAGGATAGTATAGAGGATAGGATAGGATAGAGGATAGGATAGGATAGAGGATAGGATAGGATAGTGGATTGGATAGGATAGAGGATAGGATAGGATAGAGGATAGGATAGGATAGAGAATAGGATATAGGAGTGGCTAGGATAGAGGATAGAATAGGATAGAGGATAGGATAGGATAGAGGATAGGATAGGATAGAGGATAGGATAGGATAGAGAATAGGATAGGATAGAGGATAGGATAGGATAGAGGATAGGATACGATAGAGGATAGGATAGGATAGAGGATAGGATACGATAGAGGATAGGATACGATAGAGGATAGGATAGGATACAGAATAGGATATAGGATTGGATAGGATAGAGGATAGAATAGGATAGAGGATAGGATAGGATAGAGAATAGGATAGGATAGAGGATAGGATAGGATAGAGGATAGGATAGGATAGAGGATAGGATAGGATAGAGAATAGGATATAGGATTGGATAGGATAGCGGATAGGATAGGATAGAGGATAGGATAGGATAGAGGATAGGATATGATAGAGGATAGGATAGGATAGAGGATAGGATAAGATAGGATAGAGGATAGGATAGGATAGGATAGAGGATAGGATAGGATAGAGGATAGGATAGGATAGTGGATAGGATAGGATAGTGGATTGGATAGGATAGAGGATAGGATACGATAGATTATAGGATAGGATAGAGAATAGGATATAGGATTGGCTAGGATAGAGGATAGAATAGGATAGAGGATAGGATAGGATAGAGGATAGGATATGATAGACGATAGGATAGGATAGAGGATAGGAAAGGATAGGATAGAGGATAGGATACGATAGAGGATAGGATAGGATAGAGGATAGGATAGGATGGAGAATAGGATATAGGATTGGATAGGATAGAGGATAGGATATGATACAGGACAGGATAGGGTAGAGAATAGGATAGGATGGAGGATAGGATCGGGTAGAGGATAGGATAGGATAGAGAATAGGATATAGGATTGGATAGGATAGCGGATAGGATAGGATAGAGGATAGGATAGGATAGAGGATAGGATAGGGGATTGGATAGGATAGAGGATAGGAGACGATAGAGGATAGGATAGAGGACAGGATAGGATAGAGGATAGGATACGATAGAGGATAGGATAGGATAGAGGATAGGATACGATAGAGGATAGGATAGGATAGAGGATAGGATACGATAGAGGATAGGATAGGCTAGAGGATAGGATAGGATAGTGGATTGGATAGGATAGAGGATAGGATAGGATAGAGGATAGGATAGGATAGAGAATAGGATATAGGATTGGCTAGGATAGAGGACAGAATAGGATAGAGGATAGGATAGGATAGAGGATAGGATAGGATAGAGGATAGGATAGGATAGAGAATAGGATAGGATAGAGGATAGGGTAGGATAGAGGATAGGATACGATAGAGGATAGGATAGGATAGAGGATAGGGTACGATAGAGGATAGGATACGATAGAGGATAGGATAGGATACAGAATAGGATATAGGATTGGATAGGATAGAGGATAGAATAGGATAGGGGATAGGATAGGATAGAGAATAGGATAGGATAGAGGATAGGATAGGATAGAGGATAGGATAGGATAGAGGATAGGATAGGATAGAGAATAGGATATAGGATTGGATAGGATAGCGGATAGGATAGGATAGAGGATAGGATAGGATAGAGGATAGGATATGATAGAGGATAGGATAGGATAGAGGATAGGATAAGATAGGATAGAGGATAGGATAGGATAGAGGATAGGATAGGATAGAGGATAGGATATGATAGAGGATAGGATAGGATAGAGGATAGGATAAGATAGGATAGAGGATAGGATAGGATAGAGGATAGGATATGTTAGAGGATAGGATAGGATAGAGCATAGGATAGGATAAACGATAGGATAGGATAGAGGATAGGATAGGATAGAGGATAGGATACGATAGAGGATAGGATAGGATAGAGGATAGGAAAGGATAAACGATAGGATAGTATAGAGGATAGGATAGGATAGAGGATAGGATAGGATAGAGGATAGGATAGGATAGTGGATTGGATAGGATAGAGGATAGGATAGGATAGAGGATAGGATAGGATAGAGAATAGGATATAGGAGTGGCTAGGATAGAGGATAGAATAGGATAGAGGATAGGATAGGATAGAGGATAGGATAGGATAGAGGATAGGATAGGATAGAGAATAGGATAGGATAGAGGATAGGATAGGATAGAGGATAGGATACGATAGAGGATAGGGGACCTAGGGGATATGGGCTTGGCAGTGGTGACTCGGATCCACTGCTAGGTATGCCACAGTGGTGGCGGTCATATTCCTAAAATCCTCCACGCTCCACCTCCTCGCGGTGGTCCCTGGGCACTCACGACTGTGGGTGGCTAACGGAGCGGGGGGTACGCGGCAGGAAGTAGCCTCGACGATGTGCGAGGCAATGCCGGCGGGATCTTCGGATCCTGGTAGGGGCACCCTTGCCGGTAAGGTTCGCACGGAGGGGCAAAAACTGCCGAGTTGGGACGGGATTTTCGGTGACGGACCAGGGCAAGGCTGGGTGTTTCACAAAATTGACATGGACGGCACAAAGGAAAAGAGTTTAGTTTACGGTGCAGGGGAGGGATACCCCAGTACCGGCGCGACTGTTGGTGGGCGAGCAGGCCACAGCGCGTCGTTATCCAACGACTGCGAGCCGAAGGTGGTGGACCACTGGGCCCCTTCGGAGGTAAATACTACCAGCGAAGCTGTGGTGACGGAAACGTCATCACAGATTTCGGGAGACTCGGACGCGGGCGTGTCGCGCGCGGGAGCCGAGATGCGGGGGGCGGACGGAGCTCCGACGGGGAAGCGGCCCCGGCTGGAGCCGTCCGTGGCAGGAGGGGGGCTGCAGACGCGCAGCGGGAGGGTCGTCGGGGGGACCACTGAGGAGGGCTCCTCGGGGGCGGGTGCTGAGCAGGTGCTCAGCGACCGCGCCGAGAGGGGCCAGCTCCACAAAATCGCGGAGCTAATGGAGTCCGCGGGGAAGCTGCCGACGGCGCAGCTGGCGGAGGAGGTGGAGGACGCGATGAGACGTGTGGAGGGCGTCTCCACCGTCTCCAGGGGCCTCAAGGGCAGTTTTGCCAAGGAGCTCAGGGATTGCTCCGCGCTGGCCAGGGCCTATTGCACTACGCTGGTGCAGCGGGCATACACTGGCACGGCGTGGGGCAATAGCCAGGAGGTCGCCCGTCTCCGCCAGCAGACCGAGGCCCTCGCCAAGGAGGTACAGGACCTCCGGGCGAGGCTTCGCGTCGCGGGGGCGGAGAAGCGGGCGGTCGCGGGAAAGACGGCCCCTGGGGCGGTACCCTCCGCCTCCTCAGGCGGGACCGCGGGGACGGGACCGGCGGCGGAAGCGGCGACGCGGGCGGCGGAGGGGGCGGGGGTACTGGACCCTCAAGCCCTTCTCCTCCGCGTCGACGCGATGGTGGCGGCCAGGAATGCCGAGCTGGAAACGAGAATGGAGAATCGTTTCCGGGCAATCCTGGCCGGGATGGTTCCGGCTCTCCAGGGCAGGGGGGGAGGGACGCGCGATGCCCCGCCGGTGGCTTCTCCGCCGGCGGTGGTCGAAACCAGGAGGACTGGGCCGGTGGTGGTGTCCAGCGCCGGGGTGGTGCCACCCGTGGACATCCCGCCGCCGGTCGACCCAGCCTCCTGGTCGGTGGCGAAGTCGAGGTCCGCGAGGAAGGCGGAGAGGAGGCGGGCAGCGGCGGAGGAGAGGGCGGCCATAGCCCTCGCCGCCGAGTCGGCGGCCGCTGCTTCGGCGAAACGGAGGACGGCGACCGGGGGTTCGGCGGTCGGCACGCGAAAGGGGGCCGGCGCGATCACGGCGAAGCCGTCAAGTGGGAGGGTTGTTGCCCTGGGGCGCGCCCCCAAGTCCGGGGCCGTGGCGATCACGATCCCCGAGAGCTGTAAGCTCACCTACGCGGGAGTGATCGCCAGGGCCAGAGAGGCAATAGACCTCAAGGCGCTGGGGATTGAGTCGGGGGTGCTCCCCAGGAGGACCAAGACGGGGGGGATCCTCCTGGAGGTAAAGGGCCCGGAGGGCCAAGAGAAGGCACGGGCCCTCTCCACGAGGGTCTCTGAGGCCTTACAAGGGACTGGGGTTAAAGTCGTCCAGGCCGTCAAGCGAGGCGAGTTGCGCGTCGCTGGCCTGGACGACTCGGTTAGCGCAAGGGAGGTCGCGGCGGCACTTGCGGCTGCGGGGGGGTGCTCGGAGGCCGAGTTCCGGGTCGGAGAGATCCGGAGGTCCGCCTCTGAGCGGGTGCTGGGCTCCTGTTGGGCCCAGGGCCCCCTCGCGGCCGTCAGGAAGGTGGTGGCGGGGGGCCGGCTGCTGGTCGGCTGGTCCTCGGCGCGGGTGGAGGCACTGAGGGAGCGACCCCTTCAGTGCTTCCGCTGCTTGGAGACGGGGCACACGCGGTCGACCTGTAAAAGCACGGTCGACAGGAGCGCGAGGTGCTATCGGTGCGGTGCGACCGAGCACCGCGCCTCGGCCTGTGGGGCTGCCCCCAGATGCCCGCTCTGCGCGGATCTGGGGAGGCCCTCGAACCACAGGTTCGGGGCCAAAGCGTGTGCCCCGGCTCCGAGGAGGGGTCGCGCGGCGGTGAAGGGAAGAGGGGAAAAGTCGGCGGCTGCACCCGCGCAGCAGCAGCCGACTACACCGGGGGCCCAGTCCCCCCAGGGGGGGGAGCCTGCAGAGCAAATGTCAGGGTAGGCTGTTTTCAGGCCTATTCCGGTTCTGCAGGCGAACCTCAACCACTCGCGTGCGGCCCAGGACTTGTTTGTCCAGGCCGTGCGCGAGCGGGGGACTGGGTTGGCAGTGGCGGCGGAGCCGTACTCCGTTCCCGATCACCCCTTCTGGGTGGGGGACGAGGCCGGCTCCGTCGCCATAGTGGCGGAGGGCCGCCGCGGGTCCCCGTCGATCTCCCTTCTGGAGAGAGGCGAGGGATTCGTGGCGGTGCGGTGGGGGGACATCGCGGTCGTCGGAGTTTATATCTCGCCGAGCCGTGGCCTCGATCATTTTCGGGGGTTCCTGGGCGGGCTGAGTAGCTGCATCGCGCGGTGCAGCGCCCGTCCGGTTCTCGTCCTGGGAGACTTCAATGCCCACGCGGTATCGTGGGGGAGTCCCAGGACGACCACTAGGGGAGGCGAGGTGTTGACCTGGGCGTCCGGCCTGGATCTCCGGTTGATTAACCGGGGATCCACGCCGACGTGCGTGCGGCCGCAGGGTGTCTCTATTGTCGATCTGACATGGGGGACGCCGTCGGCCGTGCGCCGAGTGTCGGGATGGAGGGTGGCGGAAGAACTAGAGCTGGCCTCTGACCACACGCCCATAGTCATGGACGTGTGGCCCGCCGCCCTCTACGCGCGGGATTCCCGGCACGGCCAGGTGGACCGACGGCCGCGATGGGCGTGGAGCAGGGCGGACGAGGACCTGTTCCGGGCCGCTGTCGCCGCGGTAACGTGGGGGGGGGCCCCAGCCGGCTGGGGGGGGCACCGGCGCGCGGAGCGGAGCGGCTCCGGGAGGTGATGACGGCGGTGTGCGACACCGCGGTGCCCCGGAGCCGGTCCGACCATAGAAGGGCGGCATACTGGTGGTCCGCGGGCATTGCAGAGCTTCGGCGTGCCTGCAATGCCGCGCGGCGCCAGTATGGCCGAGCGCGCGGGAGGCGCGACGACGAGGAGGCGAGGCTCCACGGGGAGTACCGAGCCGCGCTCGGGACTCTCCGGAGGGCCATCGCGAAGGCCAAGGCGGACGCGTGGTCGGAGCTCGTCGGCACGGTGGACGCGGATCCGTGGGGGCGCCCGTATAAGCTTGTAATGAGCAAGCTGCGCGCGTGGGCCCCCCCACTGACGGAATCGATGGACCCTCCCTTACTCGAGGAGGTGGTGACGTCTCTCTTCCCGCGTGAGGGGGGACAGCGACACCGCCTCCATCCGGGCCAGGAGCCTCTCTCCTGGTCCGCGGAGTGGGAGGTGTCAGCCGGCGAGCTCGGGGAGGCGGTGACCAGGGCCCGTCGGGTGGGCCGCAAGGCCCCGGGTCCTGACGGGGTGTCGGGCCGCGCGTTGGTCTTGGCATTGGAGGGGGGGCTCGCTCCCGAACTCAGGCGGCTGTTCAACAGTTGTCTGAGGGAGGGAGTGTTCCCCCCACTATGGAAGTCAGGCAGGCTGGTCCTCCTTCCAAAGGCGGGCAAGTCCCGGGACTCGCCCTCCGGGTACCGGCCAATTTGCTTGCTGGACGAGGCGGGGAAGTTGTTCGAGCGCGTTCTCGTTGGACGCCTCGTCCGGCACCTGTCGGGGGGAGGAGTCCCCGATCTGAGCGAGGCGCAGTTCGGCTTCCGGGGGGGTCTCTCCACCGTCGACGCAATTCGGCGGGTGAGGGCTCTCTCGGAGGCCTGTACGGAGGGGGGCGGTGTTGCGTTGGCGATCTCCTTGGATATCGCCAACGCGTTCAACACCGTCCCCTGGGATAGAATTTCGGAGGCCCTGGTCTTCCACCAGGTGCCTCCGTACCTTAGGAGGGTGATCGGGGACTATCTCTCCGACAGGAGCATAGAATATCCTGGCCGGTGCGGGATGATTCGCAGGAGCGTCGTGCGGGGGGTTCCACAGGGCTCGGTGTTGGGCCCGTTGCTGTGGAACCTCGCGTACGACAGCGTCCTGCGGGAGGGGATGCCTCCCGGTGTCAGCCTAACGTGTTACGCCGACGACACGTTGGTGCTTGCCACCGGGAGGTATACGAAGGAGGCCGTCTGCCTGGCGGAGCGCGGCGCGTGGCGCGCGGTACGCGCGATCCGGTCTCTGGGCCTAGAGGTGTCCGTCGCTAAGACCAGGGCCATGTGGTTTTACCACCGGGCCCGGCTGGCGGCGCCTCCCCAGTGCTGGATCGCCGTGGGGGGGGGAGCGGTCGAGGTCGGGTTCCAGATGCGGTACCTGGGACTCGAGCTCGACGGCCTGTGGCGTTTCTGCCGCCACATCGAGTCGCTAGTGCCCCGGGCGGAGAGGGCGACCGCTGCGCTCGGTCGTCTTCTCCCGAATCTCGGGGGACCCTGTGGACGGGTGCGTCGCCTGTTCGCGGTGGTGGTGCGGGTTTTAGTCCTGTACGGAGCCCCTGTGTGGGCGTACGATGTCTTGGCCGGGGGGCGTAGCGGTGTGCGAGCACTGCTGCGCCGAATCGAGCGCAGGCTGGCCATTGGCATCGTGCGGGGGTATCGCACCATCTCTTACGCGACGGCGATGGTGATGTCGGGGCTTATCCCCCTCGAGCTGGAGGCCCGCGTGTTGTCGGACGTACACGGGTACGCCAGGGACCTCCAGCGGAGGGGGATGGCTCCGGATCGGGTGGCGCTCGATGTGGCGGAGTACAGGGGCCGCGCTCGGCGGGCCGCCGCCCGGGAATGGCGCGAAAGCCTTCACGGGACGGAGGAAGGAGGGAGGCGGGCCGTTCGGGCCATCCTCCCCGTGTTCGACCGGTGGAACAGGGGATGGATGGGGCATAGGGTCTCCTACCGAGTGACGCAGGTGATGACCGGGCACGGTTGCTTCGGTGTGTACCTGTGTCGCATCGGGCGGGAGGCCGAGGAGGCGTGTCACCACTGCGGCGAGTCGCGGGACACGGCGCAGCACACTCTGGAGGAGTGTCCAGCGTGGGCGGGTGAGCGCCGTGCTCTGCGGCGCGCAGTGGGCCATGACCTCTCGCTTCCGGCTGTCGTCTCGGCGGCAGCGGGCGGCGAGGGGGCGTGGAGAGGGTTCGCCTCCTTCTGTGAGCAGGTAATGCTGCAGAAGGAGGCTGCGGAACGGGGTCGTGAGCGAAATCACGATCCCGGCCGAAGGGGTGGGAGAAGGAGACGCAGGGCACGCCCCGGGGGCGTGCCTCCGTTGCGGCGTCCTTAACGCGGGCGGGGGCGCCCTTGGTGATCTCGAGGCGGGGGACCGACGGTCTCCTTATACTCGGTTGCCAATGGCGTCCCCGGAGGCCGTCGGACGTCTTGGGCGGGGGCCCGGACGTCCATCGGGCGGCCTAAATGGGGGGGAAGGCTTCACGTCGTCCGTTGCGTGGCGCCTTCGGATAGAGTAGGATAGGGTGGAGGCCGCGTCCCCCACCCAGGGAGGAATGCTAAGGCGGGGGCACACCGGATAGACATGCGCGCGCGGACCACGGGTGCCCCCAGGAGCCTAGGGACGGACGGGGAGGAGTTAGTGGGTATACTCGGCATTGCACCCACCAGCCGAGGAGTCCCACATAACCCGGCCCACTCCCCCCCGGGAGGGGTCGGGTATCCGTAATAGTGATTACCTCCTCGGAAAAAAAAAAAAAAAAAAAAAAAAAAAAAAAAAAAAAAAAAAAAAAAAAATAGGATACGATAGAGGATAGGATAGGATAGAGGATAGGATATGATAGAGGATAGGATAGGATAGAGGATAGGATAAGATAGGATAGAGGATAGGATAGGATAGGATAGAGGATAGGATAGGATAGGGGATAGGATAGGATAGTGGATAGGATAGGATAGTGGATTGGATAGGATAGAGGATAGGATACGATAGATTATAGGATAGGATAGAGAATAGGATATAGGATTGGCTAGGATAGAGGATAGAATAGGATAGAGGATAGGATAGGATAGAGGATAGGATATGATAGACGATAGGATAGGATAGAGGATAGGAAAGGATAGGATAGAGGATAGGATACGATAGAGGATAGGATAGGATAGAGGATAGGATAGGATGGAGAATAGGATATAGGATTGGATAGGATAGAGGATAGGATATGATACAGGACAGGATAGGGTAGAGAATAGGATAGGATGGAGGATAGGATCGGGTAGAGGATAGGATAGGATAGAGAATAGGATATAGGATTGGATAGGATAGCGGATAGGATAGGATAGAGGATAGGATAGGATAGAGGATAGGATAGGGGATTGGATAGGATAGAGGATAGGAGACGATAGAGGATAGGATAGAGGACAGGATAGGATAGAGGATAGGATACGATAGAGGATAGGATAGGATAGAGGATAGGATACGATAGAGGATAGGATAGGATAGAGGATAGGATACGATAGAGGATAGGATACGATAGAGGATAGGATAGGATAGAGAATAGGATATAGGATTGGATAGGATAGCGGATAGGATAGGATAGAGGATAGAATAGGATAGAGGATAGGATAGGATAGAGGATAGGATATGATAGACGATAGGATAGGATAGAGGATAGGAAAGGATAGGATAGAGGATAGGATACGATAGAGGATAGGATAGGATAGAGGATAGGATAGGATGGAGAATAGGATATAGGATTCGATAGGATAGAGGATAGGATATGATACAGGATAGGATAGGGTAGAGAATAGGATAGGATAGAGGATAGGATAGGGTAGAGGATAGGATAGGATAGAGAATAGGATATAGGATTGGATAGGATAGCGTATAGGATAGGATAGAGGATAGGATAGGATAGCGGATAGGATATGATAGAGGATAGGATAGGATAGAGGATAGGAAACGATGGAGGATAGGATACGATAGAGGATAGGATAGGATAGAGAATAGGATATAGGATTGGATAGGATAGAGGATAGAATAGGATAGAGGATAGGATAGGATAGAGAATAGGATAGGATAGAGGATAGGATAGGATAGAGGATAGGATAGGATAGAGAATAGGATATAGGATTGGATAGGATAGCGGATAGGATAGGATAGAGGATAGGATAGGATAGAGGATAGGATATGATAGAGGATAGGATAGGATAGAGGATAGGATACGATGGAGGATAGGATACGATAGAGGATAGGATAGGATAGAGAATAGGATATTCGATTGGATAGGATACAGGATAGAATAGGATAGAGGATAGGATAGGATAGAGAATAGGATAGGATAGAGGATAGGATACGATAGAGGATAGGATAGGATAGAGAATAGGATATAGGATTGGATAGGATAGAGGATAGAATAGGATAGAGGATAGGATAGGATAGAGAATAGGATAGGATAGAGGATAGGATAGGATAGAGGATAGGATAGGATAGAGAATAGGATATAGGATTGGATAGGATAGAGGATAGGATACGATAGAGGATAGGATACGATAGAGGATAGGATAGGATAGAGAATAGGATATAGGATTGGATAGGATTGAGGATAGAATAGGATAGAGGATAGGATAGGATAGAGAATAGGATAGGATAGAGGATAGGATAGGATAGAGGATAGGATAGGATAGAGGATAGAATATGATAGAGGATAGGATAGGATAGAGGATAGGATAGGATAGAGGATAGGATAGGATAGGATAGAGGATAGGATAGAGGATAGGATAGAGGATAGGATAGGATAGAGGATAGGATAGGATAGAGAATAGGATAGGATAGAGGATAGGATAGGATAGAGGATAGGATAGGATTGAGGGTACGATAGGATAGTGGATAGGATAGGATAGAGGGTAGGATAGGATAGAGGATATGATAGGATAGAGGATAGGATAGGATAGAGGATAGGATATGATAGAGGATAGGATAGGATAGAGGATAGGATAGGATAGAGGATAGGATAGGCTAGAGGATAGGATAGGATAGTGGATTGGATAGGATAGAGGATAGGATAGGATAGAGGATAGGATAGGATAGAGAATAGGATATAGGATTGGCTAGGATAGAGGATAGAATAGGATAGAGGATAGGATAGGATAGAGGATAGGATAGGATAGAGGATAGGATAGGATAGAGAATAGGATAGGATAGAGGATAGGGTAGGATAGAGGATAGGATACGATAGAGGATAGGATAGGATAGAGGATAGGATACGATAGAGGATAGGATACGATAGAGGATAGGATAGGATACAGAATAGGATATAGGATTGGATAGGATAGAGGATAGAATAGGATAGGGGATAGGATAGGATAGAGAATAGGATAGGATAGAGGATAGGATAGGATAGAGGATAGGATAGGATAGAGGATAGGATAGGATAGAGAATAGGATATAGGATTGGATAGGATAGCGGATAGGATAGGATAGAGGATACGATAGGATAGAGGATAGGATATGATAGAGGATAGGATAGGATAGAGGATAGGATAAGATAGGATAGAGGATAGGATAGGATAGAGGATAGGATAGGATAGAGGATAGGATATGATAGAGGATAGGATAGGATAGAGGATAGGATAAGATAGGATAGAGGATAGGATAGGATAGAGGATAGGATATGTTAGAGGATAGGATAGGATAGAGGATAGGATAGGATAAACGATAGGATAGGATAGAGGATAGGATAGGATAGAGGATAGGATACGATAGAGGATAGGATAGGATAGAGGATAGGAAAGGATAAACGATAGGATAGGATAGAGGATAGGATAGGATAGAGGATAGGATAGGATAGAGGATAGGATAGGATAGTGGATTGGATAGGATAGAGGATAGGATAGGATAGAGGATAGGATAGGATAGTGGATTGGATAGGATAGAGGATAGGATAGGATAGAGGATAGGATAGGATAGAGAATAGGATATAGGAGTGGCTAGGATAGAGGATAGAATAGGATAGAGGATAGGATAGGATAGAGGATAGGATAGGATAGAGGATAGGATAGGATAGAGAATAGGATAGGATAGAGGATAGGATAGGATAGAGGATAGGATACGATAGAGGATAGGATAGGATAGAGGATAGGATACGATAGAGGATAGGATACGATAGAGGATAGGATAGGATACAGAATAGGATATAGGATTGGATAGGATAGAGGATAGAATAGGATAGAGGATAGGATAGGATAGAGAATAGGATAGGATAGAGGATAGGATAGGATAGAGGATAGGATAGGATAGAGGATAGGATAGGATAGAGAATAGGATATAGGATTGGATAGGATAGCGGATAGGATAGGATAGAGGATAGGATAGGATAGAGGATAGGATATGATAGAGGATAGGATAGGATAGAGGATAGGATAAGATAGGATAGAGGATAGGATAGGATAGAGGATAGGATAGGATAGAGGATAGGATAGGATAGTGGATAGGATAGGATAGTGGATTGGATAGGATAGAGGATAGGATACGATAGATTATAGGATAGGATAGAGAATAGGATATAGGATTGGCTAGGATAGAGGATAGAATAGGATAGAGGATAGGATAGGATAGAGGATAGGATATGATAGACGATAGGATAGGATAGAGGATAGGAAAGGATAGGATAGAGGATAGGATACGATAGAGGATAGGATAGGATAGAGGATAGGATAGGATGGAGAATAGGATATAGGATTGGATAGGATAGAGGATAGGATATGATACAGGACAGGATAGGGTAGAGAATAGGATAGGATGGAGGATAGGATCGGGTAGAGGATAGGATAGGATAGAGAATAGGATATAGGATTGGATAGGATAGCGGATAGGATAGGATAGAGGATAGGATAGGATAGAGGATAGGATAGGGGATTGGATAGGATAGAGGATAGGAGACGATAGAGGATAGGATAGAGGACAGGATAGGATAAAGGATAGGATACGATAGAGGATAGGATAGGATAGAGGATAGGATACGATAGAGGATAGGATAGGATAGAGGATAGGATACGATAGCGGATAGGATACGATAGAGGATAGGATAGGATAGAGAATAGGATATAGGATTGGATAGGATAGCGGATAGGATAGGATAGAGGATAGAATAGGATAGAGGATAGGATAGGATAGAGGATAGGATATGATAGACGATAGGATAGGATAGAGGATAGGAAAGGATAGGATAGAGGATAGGATACGATAGAGGATAGGATAGGATAGAGGATATTATAGGATGGAGAATAGGATATAGGATTCGATAGGATAGAGGATAGGATATGATACAGGATAGGATAGGGTAGAGAATAGGATAGGATAGAGGATAGGATAGGGTAGAGGATAGGATAGGATAGAGAATAGGATATAGGATTGGATAGGATAGCGTATAGGATAGGATAGAGGATAGGATAGGATAGCGGATAGGATATGATAGAGGATAGGATAGGATAGAGGATAGGAAACGATGGAGGATAGGATACGATAGAGGATAGGATAGGATAGAGAATAGGATATAGGATTGGATAGGATAGAGGATAGAATAGGATAGAGGATAGGATAGGATAGAGAATAGGATAGGATAGAGGATAGGATAGGATAGAGGATAGGATAGGATAGAGAATAGGATATAGGATTGGATAGGATAGAGGATAGGATACGATAGAGGATAGGATACGATAGAGGATAGGATAGGATAGAGAATAGGATATAGGATTGGATAGGATTGAGGATAGAATAGGATAGAGGATAGGATAGGATAGAGAATAGGATAGGATAGAGGATAGGATAGGATAGAGGATAGGATAGGATAGAGGATAGGATAGTATAGAGAATAGGATATAGGATTGGATAGGATAGCGTATAGTATAGGATAGAGGATAGGATAGGATAGAGGATAGGATATGATAGAGGATAGGATAGGATAGAGGATAGGATAGGATAGGATAGAGGATAGGATAGGATAGAGGATAGGATAGGATAGAGGATAGGATAGGATAGTGGATAGGATAGGATAGTGGATTGGATAGGATAGAGGATAGGATACGATAGATTATAGGATAGGATAGAGAATAGGATATAGGATTGGCTAGGGTAGAGGATAGAATAGGATAGGGGATAGGATAGGATAGAGAATAGGATAGGATAGAGGATAGGATAGGATAGAGGATAGGAAAGGATAGGTTAGAGGATAGGATACGATATAGGATAGGATAGGATAGAGGATAAAATAGGATGGAGAATAGGATATAGGATTGGATAGGATAGAGGATAGGATATGATACAGGATAGGATAGGGTAGAGAATAGGGTAGGATAGAGGATAGGATAGGGTAGAGGATAGCGCAGGATAGAGAATAGGATATAGGATTGGATAGGATAGCGGATAGGATAGGATAGAGGATAGGATAGGATAGAGGATAGGATATGATAGAGGATAGGATAGGATAGAGGATAGGATACGATGGAGGATAGGATACGATAGAGGATAGGATAGGATAGAGAATAGGATATTCGATTGGATAGGATACAGGATAGAATAGGATAGAGGATAGGATAGGATAGAGAATAGGATAGGATAGAGGATAGGATAGGATAGAGGATAGGATAGGATAGAGAATAGGATATAGGATTGGATAGGATAGCGGATAGGATAGGTTAGAGGATAGGATAGGATAGAGGATAGTATAGGATAGAGGATAGGATAGGATAGAGGATAGGATAGGATAGACGATAGGATAGGATAGATTATAGGATAGTATAGAGGATAGGATAGGATAGCGAATAGGATAGGATAGAGGATAGGATAGGATAGACGATAGGATAGAATAGTGGATAGGATAGGATAGAGGATAGAATAGAGGATAGGATAGGATAGAGGATAGGATAGGATAGATGATAGGATACGATAGAGGATAGGATAGGATAGAGAATAGGGTATAGGATTGGATAGGATAGAGGATAGAATAGGATAGAGGATAGGATAGGATAGCGTATAGGATATGTTAGAGGATAGAATAGGATAGAGGATAGGATAGGATAAACGATAGGATAGGATAGAGGATAGGATAGGATAGAGGATAGGATAGGTTGAGGATAGGACAGGATAGAGGATAGGATAGGATAGAGAATAGGATATAGGATTGGATAGGATAGAGGATAGAATAGGATAGAGGATAGGATAGGATAGAGGATTTTATAGGATAGAGGATAGGATAGGATAGAGGATAGGTTAGGATAGAGGATAGGATAGAGAATAGGACAGGATAGAGGATAGGATAGGATAGAGGATAGGATAGGATAGAGGATAGAATAGGATAGAGGACAGGATAGGACAGAGGATAGGATAGGACAGAGGATAGGATAGGATGGAGGATAGGATAGGGGATTGGATAGGATAGAGGATAGGAGACGGTAGAGGATAGGATAGGGGATTGGATAGGATGCAGGACAGGAGACGATAGAGGATAGGATAGGATAGAGGATAGTATAGGATAGAGGATAGGATAGGATAGAGGATAGGATAGGATAGAGGATAGGATAGGATAGAGGATAGGATAGGATAGAGGATAGGATAGGATAGAGGATAGGATAGGATAGAGGATAGGATAGGATAGAGGATAGAGGATAGGATAGGATAGAGGATAGGATAGGATAGAGGATAGGATAGGATAGAGTATAGGATAGGATAGACGATAGGATAGGATAGAGGATAGGATAGTATAGAGGATAGGATAGGATAGCGGATAGGATAGGATAGAGGATAGGATAGGATAGAGGATAGGATAGAATAGTGGATAGGATAGGATAGAGGATAGGATAGAGGATAGGATAGGATAGAGGATAGGAAAGAATAAACGATAGGATAGGATAGAGGATAGGATAGGATAGAGAATAGGATATAGGATTGGATAGGATAGAGGATAGAATAGGATAGAGGATAGGATAGGATAGCGGATAGGATATGTTAGAGGATAGGATAGGATAGAGGATAGGATAGGATAAACGATAGGATAGGATAGAGGATACGATAGGATAGAGGATAGGATAGGATAAACGATAGGATAGGATAGAGGATACGATAGGATAGAGGATAGGATAGGATAGAGGATAGGATAGGTTGAGGATAGGATAGGATAGAGGATACGATATAGGATTGGATAGGATAGAGGATAGGATACGATAGAGGATAGGATAGGATAGAGAATAGGATATAGGATTGGATAGGATAGAGGATAGAATAGGATAGAGGATAGGATTGGATAAACGATAGGATAGGATAGAGGATAAGATAGGATAGAGGATAGGATAGGATAGAGGATAGGATAGGTTGAGGATAGGATAGGATAGAGGATAGGATAGGATAGCGGATAGGATATGTTAGAGGATAGGATAGGATAGGGGATAGGATAGGATAGAGGATAGGATAGGATAGAGGATAGGATAGGATAAAGGATAGGATAGGATAGAGGATAGGATAGGATAGAGAATAGGATAGGATAGAGGATAGGATAGGGTAGAGGATAGGACAGGATAGAGAATAGGATATAGGATTGGATAGGATAGCGGATAGGATAGGATAGAGGATAGTATAGGATAGAGGATAGGATAGGATAGAGGATAGGATAGGATAGAGGATAGGATAGGATAGAGGATAGGATAGGATAGAGGATAGGATAGGATAGAGGATAGGATAGGATAGAGGATAGGATAGGATAGAGGATAGAGGATAGGATAGGATAGAGGATAGGATAGGATAGAGGATAGGATAGGATAGAGTATAGGATAGGATAGACGATAGGATAGGATAGAGGATAGGATAGTATAGAGGATAGGATAGGATAGCGGATAGGATAGGATAGAGGATAGGATAGGATAGAGGATAGGATAGAATAGTGGATAGGATAGGATAGAGGATAGGATAGAGGATAGGATAGGATAGAGGATAGGAAAGAATAAACGATAGGATAGGATAGAGGATAGGATAGGATAGAGAATAGGATATAGGATTGGATAGGATAGAGGATAGAATAGGATAGAGGATAGGATAGGATAGCGGATAGGATATGTTAGAGGATAGGATAGGATAGAGGATAGGATAGGATAAACGATAGGATAGGATAGAGGATACGATAGGATAGAGGATAGGATAGGATAAACGATAGGATAGGATAGAGGATACGATAGGATAGAGGATAGGATAGGATAGAGGATAGGATAGGTTGAGGATAGGATAGGATAGAGGATACGATATAGGATTGGATAGGATAGAGGATAGGATACGATAGAGGATAGGATAGGATAGAGAATAGGATATAGGATTGGATAGGATAGAGGATAGAATAGGATAGAGGATAGGATTGGATAAACGATAGGATAGGATAGAGGATAAGATAGGATAGAGGATAGGATAGGATAGAGGATAGGATAGGTTGAGGATAGGATAGGATAGAGGATAGGATAGGATAGCGGATAGGATATGTTAGAGGATAGGATAGGATAGGGGATAGGATAGGATAGAGGATAGGATAGGATAGAGGATAGGATAGGATAAAGGATAGGATAGGATAGAGGATAGGATAGGATAGAGAATAGGATAGGATAGAGGATAGGATAGGGTAGAGGATAGGACAGGATAGAGAATAGGATATAGGATTGGATAGGATAGCGGATAGGATAGGATAGAGGATAGGATAGGATAGAGGATAGGATATGATAGAGGATAGGATAGGATAGAGGATAGGATGCGATGGAGGATAGGATAGGATAGAGAATAGGGTATAGGATTGGATAGGATAGAGGATAGAATAGGATAGAGGATAGGATAGGATAGCGTATAGGATATGTTAGAGGATATAATAGGATAGAGGATAGGATAAACGATAGGATAGGATAGAGGATAGGATAGGATAGAGGATAGGATAGGTCTAGGATAGGATAGGATAGAGGATAGGATACGATAGAGGATAGGATAGGATAGAGAATAGGATATAGGATTGGATAGGATAGAGGATAGAATAGGATAGAGGATAGGATAGGATAGAGGATTTTATAGGATAGAGGATAGGATAGGATAGAGGATAGGTTAGGATAGAGGATAGGATAGAGAATAGGATAGGATAGAGGATAGGATAGGATAGAGGATAGGATAGGATAGAGGATAGAGTAGGATAGAGGACAGGAGAGGACAGAGGATAGGATAGGACAGAGGATAGGATAGGATGGAGGATAGGATAGGGGATTGGATAGGATAGAGGATAGGAGACGGTAGAGGATAGGATAGGGGATTGGATAGGATGCAGGACAGGAGACGATAGAGGATAGGATAGGATAGAGGATAGTATAGGATAGAGGATAGGATAGGATAGAGGATAGGATAGGATAGAGGATAGGATAGGATAGAGGATACGATATAGGATTGGATAGGATAGAGGATAGAATAGGATAGAGGATAGGATAGGATAGAGGATAGGATAGGATAGAGGATAGGATAGCATAGAGAATATTATAGGATAGAGGATAGGATAGGATAGAGGATAGGATACGATAGAGGGTAGGATAGGATACAGGATAGGATAGGATAGAGAATAGGATAGGATAGAGGATAGGATAGGATAGAGGATACGATATAGGATTGGATAGGATAGAGGATAGGATAGGATAGAGCATAGGATAGGGTAGAGGATAGGATAGGATAGGATAGAGGATAGGATAGGATAGAGGATAGGATAGGATAGAGAATAGGATAGGATAGAGGATAGGATAGGATAGAGGATAGGATAGGATTGAGGGTACGATAGCATAGTGGATAGGATAGGATAGAGGGTATTGTAGAATAGAGGATATGATAGGATAGAGGATAGGATAGGATAGAGGATAGGATAGAATAGTGGATAGGATAGGATGGAGGATAGGATAGAGGATAGGATAGAGGATAGGATAGAGGATAGGATAGGATAGAGGATAGGATACGATAGAGGATAGGATAGGATAGAGGATAGGAAAGGATAAACGATAGGATAGGATAGAGGATAGGATAGGATAGAGGATAGGATAGGATAGAGGATAGGGTAGGATAGAGAATAGGATATAGGATTGGCTAGGATAGAGGATAGAATAGGATAGAGGATAGGATAGGATAGAGGATAGGATAGGATAGAGGATTGGATAGCATAGAGAATAGGATAGGATAGAGGATAGGATAGGATAGAGGATAGGATATGATAGAGGATAGGATAGGATATAGGATTCGATAGGATAGAGGATAGGATATGATACAGGATAGGATAGGATAGAGAATAAGATAGGATAGAGGATAGGATAGGGTAGAGGATAGGATACGATAGAGGATAGGATACGATAGAGGATAGGATAGGATAGAGAATAGGATATAGGATTGTATAGGATAGAGGATAGAATAGGATAGAGGATAGGATAGGATAGAGAATAGGATAGGATAGATAATAGGATAGGATAGAGGATAGGATAGGATAGAGAATAGGATATAGGATTGGATAGGATAGCGGATAGGATAGGATAGAGGATAGGATAGGATAGAGGATAGGATATGATAGAGGATAGGATAGGATAGCGGATAGGATAGGATAGGATAGAGGATAGGATAGGATAGAGGATAGGATAGGATGGAGAATAGGATATAGGATTGGATAGGATAGAGAATAGGATATAGGATTGGATAGGATAGAGGATAGAATATGATAGAGGATAGGATAGGATAGAGGATAGGATAGGATAGAGGATAGGATAGGATAGGATAGAGGATAGGATAGGATAGAGGATAGGATAGGATAGAGAATAGGATAGGATAGAGGATAGGATAGGATAGAGGATAGAATAGGATTGAGGGTACGATAGGATAGTGGATAGGATAGGATAGAGGGTAGGATAGGATAGAGGATATGATAGGATAGAGGATAGGATAGAAGACAGGATACGATAGAGGATAGGATAGGATAGAGAATATGATAGGATAGAGGATATTATAGGGTACAGGATAGGATAGGATAGAGGATGGGATAGGATGGAGGATAGGATGTAGGATTGGGTAGGATAGAGAATAGGATATAGGATTGGATAGGATAGAGGATAGAATAGGATAGAGGATAGGATAGGATAGAGGATAGGATATGATAGAGGATAGGATAGGATAGAGGATAGGATAGGATAGAGGATACGATAGGATAGAGGATAGGATAGAGGACAGGATACGATAGAGGATATGATAGGATAGAGAATATGATAGGATAGAGGATATTATAGGGTACAGGATAGGATAGGATAGAGAATGGGATAGGATGGAGGATAGGATACGATAGAGGATAGGATAGGATGGAGAATAGGATATAGGATTGGATAGGATAGAGGATAGAATAGGATAGAGGATAGGATAGGATAGAGGATAGGATAGGATAGAGAATAGGATAGGATAGATAATAGGATAGGATAGTGGATAGGATAGAGGATAGGATAGGATAGAGGATAGGATAGGATAGAGGATAGGATAGGATAGAGGATAGGATAGGATAGAGGATAGGATAGGATAGAGGATAGGATAGGATAGGATAGAGAATAGGATAGGATAGATAATAGGATAGGATAGTGGATAGGATAGAGGATAGGATAGGATAGAGGATAGGATAGGATAGAGGATAGGATACGATAGAGGATAGGATAGGATAGAGGATAGGAAAGGATAAACGATAGGACAGGATAGAGGATAGGATAGGATAGAGGATAGGATATGATAGAGGATAGGATAGGATAGAGGATAGGATAGGATAGGATAGAGGATAGGATAGGATAGAGGATAGGATAGGATGGAGAATAGTATATAGGATTGGATAGGATAGCGGATAGGATAGGATAGAGAATAGGATAGGATAGATAATAGGATAGGATAGTGGATAGGATAGAGGATAGGATAGGATAGAGGATAGGATAGGATAGAGGATAGGATACGATAGAGGATAGGATAGGATAGAGGATAGGAAAGGATAAACGATAGGACAGGATAGAGGATAGGATAGGATAGAGGGTAGGATATGATAGAGGATAGGATAGGATAGAGGATAGGATAGGATAGGATAGAGGATAGGATAGGATAGAGGATAGGATAGGATGGAGAATAGGATATAGGATTGGATAGGATAGAGAATAGGATATAGGATTGGATAGGATAGAGGATAGAATAGGATAGAGGATAGGATAGGATAGAGGATAGGATATGATAGAGGATAGGATAGGATAGAGGATAGGATAGGATAGAGGATACGATAGGATAGAGGATAGGATAGAGGACAGGATACGTTAGAGGATAGGATAGGATAGAGGATAGGATAGGGTAGAGGATAGGATAGGATAGAGAATAGGATATAGGATTGGATAGGATAGCGGATAGGATAGGATAGAGGATAGGATAGGATAGAGAATAGGATATAGGATTGGATAGGATAGCGGATAGGATAGGATAGAGGATAGGATAGGATAGAGGATAGGATATGATAGAGGATAGGATAGGATAGAGGATAGGATAGGATAGGATAGAGGATAGGATAGGATAGAGGATAGGATAGGATGGAGAATAGGATATAGGATTGGATAGGATAGAGAATAGGATATAGGATTGGATAGGATAGAGGATAGAATATGATAGATAATAGGATAGGATAGAGAATAGGATATAGGATTGGATAGGATAGCGGATAGGATAGGATAGAGGATAGGATAGGATAGAGGATAGGATATGATAGAGGATAGGATAGGATAGAGGATAGGATAGGATAGGATAGAGGATAGGATAGGATAGAGGATAGGATAGGATGGAGAATAGGATATAGGATTGGATAGGATAGAGAATAGGATATAGGATTGGATAGGATAGAGGATAGAATATGATAGAGGATAGGATAGGATAGAGGATAGGATAGGATAGAGGATAGGATAGGATAGGATAGAGGATAGGATATGATAGAGGATAGGATAGGATAGAGGATAGGATAGGATAGAGGATAGGATAGGATAGGATAGAGGATAGGATAGGATAGAGGATAGAATAGGATAGAGAATAGGATAGGATAGAGGATAGGATAGGATAGAGGATAGGATAGGATTGAGGGTACGATAGCATAGTGGATAGGATAGGATAGAGGGTAGGGTAGAATAGAGGATATGATAGGATAGAGGATAGGATAGGATAGAGGATAGGATAGAATAGTGGATAGGATAGGATGGAGGATAGGATAGAGGATAGGATAGAGGATAGGAGAGGATAGAGGATAGGATACGATAGAGGATAGGATAGGATAGAGAATAGGATATAGGATTGTATAGGATACAGGATAGAATAGGATAGAGGATAGGATAGGATAGAGAATAGGATAGGATAGATAATAGGATAGGATAGAGGATAGGATAGAGGATAGGATAGGATAGAGGATAGGATAGGATAGAGGATAGGATACGATTGGAGATAGGATAGGATAGAGGATAGGAAAGGATAAACGATAGAACAGGATAGAGGATAGGATAGGATAGAGGATAGGATATGATAGAGGATAGGATAGGATAGAGGATAGGATAGGATAGGATAGAGGATAGGATAGGATGGAGAATAGGATATAGGATTGGATAGGATAGAGAATAGGATATAGGATTGGATAGGATAGAGGATAGAATAGGATAGAGGATAGGATAGGATAGAGGATAGGATATGATAGAGGATAGGATAGGATAGAGGATAGGGTAGGATAGAGGATACGATAGGATAGAGGATAGGATAGAGGACAGGATACGATAGAGGATAGGATAGGATAGAGAATATGATAGGATAGAGGATATTATAGGGTACAGGATAGGATAGGATAGAGAATGGGATAGGATGGAGGATAGGATACGATAGAGGATAGGATAGGATGGAGAATAGGATATAGGATTGGATAGGATAGAGGATAGAATAGGATAGAGGATAGGATAGGATAGAGGATAGGATATGATAGAGGATAGGATAGAGGATAGGATAGGATAGGATAGGATAGAGGATAGGATAGGATAGAGGATAGGATAGGATAGAGGATAGGATAGGATAGAGGATAGGATAGGATAGAGGATAGGATAGGATAGAGGATAGGATAGGATAGAGGATAGGATAGGATAGAGAATAGGATAGGATAGATAATAGGATAGGATAGTGGATAGGATAGAGGATAGGATAGGATAGAGGATAGGATAGGATAGAGGATAGGATACGATAGAGGATAGGATAGGATAGAGGATAGGAAAGGATAAACGATAGGACAGGATAGAGGATAGGATAGGATAGAGGATAGGATATGATAGAGGATAGGATAGGATAGAGGATAGGATAGGATAGGATAGAGGATACGATATAGGATTGGATAGGATAGAGGATAGGATAGGATAGAGGATAGGATAGGATAGAGAATAGGATATAGGATTGGCTAGGATAGAGGATAGAATAGGATAGAGGATAGGATAGGATAGAGGATAGGATAGGATAGAGGATAGGATAGCATAGAGAATATTATAGGATAGAGGATAGGATAGGATAGAGGATAGGATACGATAGAGGGTAGGATAGGATACAGGATAGGATAGGATAGAGAATAGGATAGGATAGAGGATAGGATAGGATAGAGGATACGATATAGGATTGGATAGGATAGAGGATAGGATAGGATAGAGCATAGGATAGGGTAGAGGATAGGATAGGATAGGATAGAGGATAGGATAGGATAGAGGATAGGATAGGATAGAGAATAGGATAGGATAGAGGATAGGATAGGATAGAGGATAGGATAGGATTGAGGGTACGATAGCATAGTGGATAGGATAGGATAGAGGGTAGGGTAGAATAGAGGATATGATAGGATAGAGGATAGGATAGGATAGAGGATAGGATAGAATAGTGGATAGGATAGGATGGAGGATAGGATAGAGGATAGGATAGAGGATAGGATAGAGGATAGGATAGGATAGAGGATAGGATACGATAGAGGATAGGATAGGATAGAGGATAGGAAAGGATAAACGATAGGATAGGATAGAGGATAGGATAGGATAGAGGATAGGATAGGATAGAGGATAGGGTAGGATAGAGAATAGGATATAGGATTGGCTAGGATAGAGGATAGAATAGGATAGAGGATAGGATAGGATAGAGGATAGGATAGGATAGAGGATTGGATAGCATAGAGAATAGGATAGGATAGAGGATAGGATAGGATAGAGGATAGGATATGATAGAGGATAGGATAGGATATAGGATTCGATAGGATAGAGGATAGGATATGATACAGGATAGGATAGGATAGAGAATAAGATAGGATAGAGGATAGGATAGGGTAGAGGATAGGATAGGATAGAGAATAGGATACAGGATTGGATAGGATAGGATAGAGGATAGGATAGGATACAGGATAGGATATGATAGAGGATAGGATAGGATAGAGGATAGGATACGATAGAGGATAGGATACGATAGAGGATAGGATACGATAGAGGATAGGATAGGATAGAGAATAGGATATAGGATTGTATAGGATAGAGGATAGAATAGGATAGAGGATAGGATAGGATAGAGAATAGGATAGGATAGATAATAGGATAGGATAGAGGATAGGATAGGATAGAGAATAGGATATAGGATTGGATAGGATAGCGGATAGGATAGGATAGAGGATAGGATAGGATAGAGGATAGGATATGATAGAGGATAGGATAGGATAGCGGATAGGATAGGATAGGATAGAGGATAGGATAGGATAGAGGATAGGATAGGATGGAGAATAGGATATAGGATTGGATAGGATAGAGAATAGGATATAGGATTGGATAGGATAGAGGATAGAATATGATAGAGGATAGGATAGGATAGAGGATAGGATAGGATAGAGGATAGGATAGGATAGGATAGAGGATAGGATAGGATAGAGGATAGGATAGGATAGAGAATAGGATAGGATAGAGGATAGGATAGGATAGAGGATAGAATAGGATTGAGGGTACGATAGGATAGTGGATAGGATAGGATAGAGGGTTGGATAGGATAGAGGATATGATAGGATAGAGGATAGGATAGAAGACAGGATACGATAGAGGATAGGATAGGATAGAGAATATGATAGGATAGAGGATATTATAGGGTACAGGATAGGATAGGATAGAGGATGGGATAGGATGGAGGATAGGATAGAGGATAGGATAGAGGATAGGATAGAGGATAGGATAGGATAGAGGATAGGATACGATAGAGGATAGGATAGGATAGAGGATAGGAAAGGATAAACGATAGGATAGGATAGAGGATAGGATAGGATAGAGGATAGGATAGGATAGAGGATAGGGTAGGATAGAGAATAGGATATAGGATTGGCTAGGATAGAGGATAGAATAGGATAGAGGATAGGATAGGATAGAGGATAGGATAGGATAGAGGATTGGATAGCATAGAGAATAGGATAGGATAGAGGATAGGATAGGATAGAGGATAGGATATGATAGAGGATAGGATAGGATATAGGATTCGATAGGATAGAGGATAGGATATGATACAGGATAGGATAGGATAGAGAATAAGATAGGATAGAGGATAGGATAGGGTAGAGGATAGGATAGGATAGAGAATAGGATACAGGATTGGATAGGATAGGATAGAGGATAGGATAGGATACAGGATAGGATATGATAGAGGATAGGATAGGATAGAGGATAGGATACGATAGAGGATAGGATACGATAGAGGATAGGATACGATAGAGGATAGGATAGGATAGAGAATAGGATATAGGATTGTATAGGATAGAGGATAGAATAGGATAGAGGATAGGATAGGATAGAGAATAGGATAGGATAGATAATAGGATAGGATAGAGGATAGGATAGGATAGAGAATAGGATATAGGATTGGATAGGATAGCGGATAGGATAGGATAGAGGATAGGATAGGATAGAGGATAGGATATGATAGAGGATAGGATAGGATAGCGGATAGGATAGGATAGGATAGAGGATAGGATAGGATAGAGGATATGATAGGATAGAGGATATTATAGGGTACAGGATAGGATAGGATAGAGGATGGGATAGGATGGAGGATAGGATAGAGGATAGGATAGAGGATAGGATAGAGGATAGGATAGGATAGAGGATAGGATACGATAGAGGATAGGATAGGATAGAGGATAGGAAAGGATAAACGATAGGATAGGATAGAGGATAGGATAGGATAGAGGATAGGATAGGATAGAGGATAGGGTAGGATAGAGAATAGGATATAGGATTGGCTAGGATAGAGGATAGAATAGGATAGAGGATAGGATAGGATAGAGGATAGGATAGGATAGAGGATTGGATAGCATAGAGAATAGGATAGGATAGAGGATAGGATAGGATAGAGGATAGGATATGATAGAGGATAGGATAGGATATAGGATTCGATAGGATAGAGGATAGGATATGATACAGGATAGGATAGGATAGAGAATAAGATAGGATAGAGGATAGGATAGGGTAGAGGATAGGATAGGATAGAGAATAGGATACAGGATTGGATAGGATAGGATAGAGGATAGGATAGGATACAGGATAGGATATGATAGAGGATAGGATAGGATAGAGGATAGGATACGATAGAGGATAGGATACGATAGAGGATAGGATACGATAGAGGATAGGATAGGATAGAGAATAGGATATAGGATTGTATAGGATAGAGGATAGAATAGGATAGAGGATAGGATAGGATAGAGAATAGGATAGGATAGATAATAGGATAGGATAGAGGATAGGATAGGATAGAGAATAGGATATAGGATTGGATAGGATAGCGGATAGGATAGGATAGAGGATAGGATAGGATAGAGGATAGGATATGATAGAGGATAGGATAGGATAGCGGATAGGATAGGATAGGATAGAGGATAGGATAGGATAGAGGATAGGATAGGATGGAGAATAGGATATAGGATTGGATAGGATAGAGAATAGGATATAGGATTGGATAGGATAGAGGATAGAATATGATAGAGGATAGGATAGGATAGAGGATAGGATAGGATAGAGGATAGGATAGGATAGAGGATAGGATAGGATAGGATAGAGGATAGGATAGGATAGAGGATAGGATAGGATAGAGAATAGGATAGGATAGAGGATAGGATAGGATAGAGGATAGAATAGGATTGAGGGTACGATAGGATAGTGGATAGGATAGGATAGAGGGTAGGATAGGATAGAGGATATGATAGGATAGAGGATAGGATAGAAGACAGGATACGATAGAGGATAGGATAGGATAGAGAATATGATAGGATAGAGGATATTATAGGGTACAGGATAGGATAGGATAGAGGATGGGATAGGATGGAGGATAGGATGTAGGATTGGGTAGGATAGAGAATAGGATATAGGATTGGATAGGATAGAGGATAGAATAGGATAGAGGATAGGATAGGATAGAGGATAGGATATGATAGAGGATAGGATAGGATAGAGGATAGGATAGGATAGAGGATACGATAGGATAGAGGATAGGATATAGGATTGGATAGGATAGAGGATAGAATAGGATAGAGGATAGGATAGGATAGAGAATAGGATAGGATAGAGGATAGGATAGGATAGAGGATAGGATAGCATAGAGGATAGGATAGGATAGAGAATAGGATATACGATTGGATAGGATAGAGGATAGAATAGGATAGAGGATAGGATAGGATAGAGGATAGGATACGATAGAGGATAGGATAGGATAGAGGATAGGAAAGGATAAACGATAGGACAGGATAGAGGATAGGATAGGATAGAGGATAGGATAGGATAGAGGATAGGATAGGATAGAGGATAGGATAGGATAGAGAATAGGATAGGATAGATAATAGGATAGGATAGTGGATAGGATAGAGGATAGGATAGGATAGAGGATAGGATAGGATAGAGGATAGGATACGATAGAGGATAGGATAGGATAGAGGATAGGAAAGGATAAACGATAGGACAGGATAGAGGATAGGATAGGATAGAGGATAGGATATGATAGAGGATAGGATAGGATAGAGGATAGGATAGGATAGGATAGAGGATAGGATAGGATAGAGGATAGGATAGGATGGAGAATAGGATATAGGATTGGATAGGATAGCGGATAGGATAGGATAGAGAATAGGATAGGATAGATAATAGGATAGGATAGTGGATAGGATAGAGGATAGGATAGGATAGAGGATAGGATAGGATAGAGGATAGGATACGATAGAGGATAGGATAGGATAGAGGATAGGAAAGGATAAACGATAGGACAGGATAGAGGATAGGATAGGATAGAGGATAGGATATGATAGAGGATAGGATAGGATAGAGGATAGGATAGGATAGGATAGAGGACAGGATAGGATAGAGGATAGGATAGGATGGAGAATAGGATATAGGATTGGATAGGATAGAGAATAGGATATAGGATTGGATAGGATAGTGGATACAATAGGATAGAGGATAGGATAGGATAGAGGATAGGATATGATAGAGGATAGGATAGGATAGAGGATAGGATAGGATAGAGGATACGATAGGATAGAGGATAGGATAGAGGACAGGATACGATAGAGGATAGGATAGGATAGAGGATAGGATAGGGTAGAGGATAGGATAGGATAGAGAATAGGATATAGGATTGGATAGGATAGCGGATAGGATAGGATAGAGGATAGGATAGGATACAGGATAGGATATGATAGAGGATAGGATACGATAGAGGATAGGATAGGATAGAGAATAGGATATAGGATTGTATAGGATAGAGGATAGAATAGGATAGAGGATAGGATAGGATAGAGAATAGGATAGGATAGATAGTAGGATAGGATAGAGGATAGGATAGGATAGAGAATAGGATATAGGATTGGATAGGATAGCGGATAGGATAGGATAGAGGATGGGATAGGATAGAGGATAGGATATGATAGAGGATAGGATAGGATAGAGGATAGGATAGGATAGGATAGAGGATAGGATAGGATAGAGGATAGGATAGGATGGAGAATAGGATATAGGATTGGATAGGATAGAGAATAGGATATAGGATTGGATAGGATAGAGGATAGAATATGATAGAGGATAGGATAGGATAGAGGATAGGATAGGATAGAGGATAGGATAGGATAGGATAGAGGATAGGATATGATAGAGGATAGGATAGGATAGAGGATAGGATAGGATAGAGGATAGGATAGGATAGGATAGAGGATAGGATAGGATAGAGGATAGAATAGGATAGAGAATAGGATAGGATAGAGGATAGGATAGGATAGAGGATAGGATAGGATAGAGGATAGGATACGATAGAGGATAGGATAGGATAGAGGATAGGAAAGGATAAACGATAGGACAGGATAGAGGATAGGATAGGATAGAGGGTAGGATATGATAGAGGATAGGATAGGATAGAGGATACTATAGGATAGGATAGAGGATAGGATAGGATAGAGGATAGGATAGGATGGAGAATAGGATATAGGATTGGATAGGATAGAGAATAGGATATAGGATTGGATAGTATAGAGGATAGAATAGGATAGAGGATAGGATAGGATAGAGGATAGGATATGATAGAGGATAGGATAGGATAGAGGATAGGATAGGATAGAGGATACGATAGGATAGAGGATAGGATAGAGGACAGGATACGTTAGAGGATAGGATAGGATAGAGGATAGGATAGGGTAGAGGATAGGATAGGATAGAGAATAGGATATAGGATTGGATAGGATAGAGGATAGAATAGGATAGAGGATAGGATAGGATAGAGGATAGGATATGATAGAGGATAGGATAGGATAGAGGATAGGGTAGGATAGAGGATACGATAGGATAGAGGATAGGATAGAGGACAGGATACGATAGAGGATAGGATAGGATAGAGAATAGGATAGGATAGAGGATATTATAGGGTACAGGATAGGATAGGATAGAGGATGGGATAGGGTGGAGGATAGGATACGATAGAGGATAGGATAGGATGGAGAATAGGATATAGGATTGGATAGGATAGAGGATAGAATAGGATAGAGGATAGGATAGGATAAACGATAGGATAGGATAGAGGATAGGATAGGATAGAGGATAGGATAGGATAGAGGATAGGATAGGTTGCGGATAGGATAGGATAGAGGATGGGATAGGATAGCGGATAGGATATGTTAGAGGATAGGATAGGATAGAGGATAGGATAGGATAGAGGATAGGATAGGATAGAGGATAGGATAGGATAAAGGATAGGATAGGATAGAGGATAGGATAGGATAGAGAATAGGATAGGATAGAGGATAGGATAGGATAGAGGATAGGATACGATAGAGGGTAGGATAGGATAGAGGATAGGATAGGATAGAGAATAGGATAGGATAGAGGATAGGATAGGATAGAGGATACGATATAGGATTGGATAGGATAGAGGATAGGATAGGATAGAGGATAGGATAGGGTAGAGGATAGGATAGGATAGAGGATAATATACGGTAGAGGATAGGATAGGATAGAGGATAGGATAGGATAAACGATAGGATAGGATAGAGGATAGGATAGGATAGAGGATAGGATAGGATAGAGGATAGGATAGGATAGTGGATAGGATAGGATAGAGGATAGGATAGGATAGAGGATAGGATAGGATAGAGAATAGGATATAGGATTGGATATGATAGAGGATAGAATAGGATAGAGGATAAGATAGGATAGAGGATAGGATATGATAGAGGATAGGATAGGATAGAGGATAGGATAGGATAGAGGATAGGATAGGATAGGATAGAGGATAGGATAGGATAGAGGATAGGATAGGATAGAGAATAGGATAGGATAGAGGATAGGATAGGATAGAGGATAGGATAGGATTGAGGGTACGATAGCATAGTGGATAGGATAGGATAGACGGTAGGATAGGATAGAGGATATGATAGGATAGAGGATAGGATAGGATAGAGGATAGGATAGAATAGTGGATAGGATAGGATGGAGGATAGGATAGAGGATAGGATAGAGGATAGGATAGGATAGAGGATAGGATACGATAGAGGAAATGATAGGATAGAGGATAGGGTAGGATAGAGGATACGATAGGATAGAGGATAGGATAGAGGACAGGATACGATAGAGGATAGGATAGGATAGAGAATAGGATAGGATAGAGGATATTATAGGGTACAGGATAGGATAGGATAGAGGATGGGATAGGGTGGAGGATAGGATACGATAGAGGATAGGATAGGATGGAGAATAGGATATAGGATTGGATAGGATAGAGGATAGAATAGGATAGAGGATAGGATAGGATAAACGATAGGATAGGATAGAGGATAGGATAGGATAGAGGATAGGATAGGATAGAGGATAGGATAGGTTGCGGATAGGATAGGATAGAGGATGGGATAGGATAGCGGATAGGATATGTTAGAGGATAGGATAGGATAGAGGATAGGATAGGATAGAGGATAGGATAGGATAGAGGATAGGATAGGATAAAGGATAGGATAGGATAGAGGATAGGATAGGATAGAGAATAGGATAGGATAGAGGATAGGATAGGATAGAGGATAGGATACGATAGAGGGTAGGATAGGATAGAGGATAGGATAGGATAGAGAATAGGATAGGATAGAGGATAGGATAGGATAGAGGATACGATATAGGATTGGATAGGATAGAGGATAGGATAGGATAGAGGATAGGATAGGGTAGAGGATAGGATAGGATAGAGGATAATATACGGTAGAGGATAGGATAGGATAGAGGATAGGATAGGATAGAGGATAGGATAGGATAGAGGATAGGATAGGATAAACGATAGGATAGGATAGAGGATAGGATAGGATAGAGGATAGGATAGGATAGAGGATAGGATAGGATAGTGGATAGGATAGGATAGAGGATAGGATAGGATAGAGGATAGGATAGGATAGAGAATAGGATATAGGATTGGATATGATAGAGGATAGAATAGGATAGAGGATAAGATAGGATAGAGGATAGGATATGATAGAGGATAGGATAGGATAGAGGATAGGATAGGATAGAGGATAGGATAGGATAGGATAGAGGATAGGATAGGATAGAGGATAGGATAGGATAGAGAATAGGATAGGATAGAGGATAGGATAGGATAGAGGATAGGATAGGATTGAGGGTACGATAGCATAGTGGATAGGATAGGATAGACGGTAGGATAGGATAGAGGATATGATAGGATAGAGGATAGGATAGGATAGAGGATAGGATAGAATAGTGGATAGGATAGGATGGAGGATAGGATAGAGGATAGGATAGAGGATAGGATAGGATAGAGGATAGGATACGATAGAGGAAATGATAGGATAGAGGATAGGAAAGGATAAACGGTAGGATAGGATAGAGGATAGGATAGGATAGAGGATAGGATAGGATAGAGGATAGGATAGGGTAGAGGATAGGATAGTATAGTGGATTGGATAGGATAGAGGATAGGATAGGATAGAGGATAGGGTAGGATAGAGAATAGGATATAGGATTGGCTAGGATAGAGGATAGAATAGGATAGAGGATAGGATAGGATAGAGCATAGGATAGGATAGAGGATAGGATAGCATAGAGAATAGGATAGGATAGAGGATAGGAAAGGATAAACGACAGGATAGGATAGAGGATAGGATAGGATAGAGGATAGGATATGATTGAGGATAGGATAGGATAGAGGATAGGATAGGATAGAGGATAGGATAGGATAGAGGATAGGATAGGATAGAGGATAGGATAGGATAGAGGATAGGATAGGATAGAGGATAGGATAGGATAGAGGATAGGATAGGATAGAGGATAGGATACGATAGAGGATAGGATAGGATAGAGAATAGGATATAGGATTGGATAGGACAGCGGATAGGATAGGATAGAGGATAGGATAGGATAGAGGATAGGATATGATAGAGGATAGGATAGGATAGAGGATAGGATACGATAGAGGATAGGATAGGATAGCGGATCGGATATGTTAGATTATAGGATAGGATAGAGGATAGGATAGGATAGTGGATAGGATAGGATAGAGGATAGGATAGGATAGAGGATACGATATAGGATTGGATAGGATAGAGGATAGGATACGATAGAGGATAGGATAGGATAGAGAATAGGATATAGGATTGGATAGGATAGAGGATATGATATGATAGAGGATAGGATAGGATAGAGGATAGGATACGATAGAGGATAGGATAGGATAGCGGATCGGATATGTTAGAGGATAGGATAGGATAGAGGATAGGATATGATAGAGGATAGGATAGGATAGAGGATAGGATAGGATAGAGGATACGATAGGATAGAGGATAGGATAGAGGACAGGATACGATAGAGGATAGGATAGGATAGAGAATATGATAGGATAGAGGATATTATAGGGTACAGGATAGGATAGGATAGAGGATGGGATAGGATGGAGGATAGGATACGATAGAGGATAGGATAGGATGGAGAATAGGATATAGGATTGGATAGGATAGAGGATAGAATAGGATAGAGGATAGGATAGCATATAGGATAGGATAGGATTGAGGGTACGATAGGATAGAGGATAGAATAGGATAGAGGATAGGATATGATAGAGGGTAGGATAGGATAGAGGATAGGATAAGATAGAGAATAGGATAGGATAGAGGATAGGATAGGATAGAGGATAGGATACGATAGAGGATAGGATAGGATAGAGAATAGGATATAATATTGGATAGGATAGCGGATAGGATAGGATAGAGGATAGTATAGGATAGAGGATAGGAAATGATAGAGGATAGGATAGGATAGAGGATAGGATACGATAGAGGATAGGATAGGATAGCGGATCGGATATGTTAGAGGATAGGATAGGATAGAGGATAGGATAGGATAGAGGATAGGATAGGATAGAGGTTAGGATAGGATAGAGGATAGGATACGATAGAGGATAGGATAGGATAGAGAATAGGATATAGGATTGGATAGGATAGAGGATAGAATAGGATAGAGGATAGGATAGGATAGCGGATAGGATATGTTAGAGGATAGGATAGGATAGAGGATAGGATAGGATAGAGGATAGGATAGGATAGAGGATAGGATAGGATAGAGGATAGGATAGGATAGAGGATAGGATAGGATAGAGAATAGGATAGGATAGAGGATAGGATAGGGAAGAGGATAGGATAGGATTGAGGGTACGATAGGATAGTGGATAGGGTTTGATAGAGGATAGGATAGGATAGAGGATATGATAGGATAGAGGATAGGATAGGATAGAGGATAGGATAGGATAGAGAATAGGATATAGGATTGGATAGGATAGAGGATAGAATAGGATAGAGGATAAGATAGGATAGAGGATAGGATATGATAGAGGATAGGATAGGATAGAGGATAGGAAAGGATAGAGGATAGGATAGGATAGAGGATAGGATAGGATAGAGGATAGGATAGGATAGAGAATAGGATAGGATAGAGGATAGGATAGCATAGAGGATAGGATAGGATTGAGGGTACGATAGGATAGAGGATAGAATAGGATAGAGGATAGGATAGGATAGAGGATAGGATAGGATAGAGGATAGGATAGGATAGAGATAGGATACGATATAGGATTGGATAGGATAGCGGATAGGATAGGATAGAGGATAGGATAGGATAGAGGATAGGATAGGATAGCGGATAGGATATGTTAGAGGATAGGATAGGATAGAGGATAGGATAGGATAGAGGATAGGATAGGATAGAGGATAGGATAGGATAGAGGATAGGATAGGATAGAGGATAGGATAGGATAGAGAATAGGATAGGATAGAGGATAGGATACGATAGAGGATAGGATAGGATAGAGAATAGGATATGTTAGAGGATAGGATACGATAGAGGATAGGATAGGATAGAGGATAGGATAGGATAGAGGATAGGATAGGATAGAGGATAGGATAGGATAGAGGATAGGATAGGATAGAGAATAGGATAGGATAGAGGATAGGATAGGATAGAGGATAGGATAGGATAGAGGATAGGATAGGATAGAGGGTACGATAGGATAGTGGATAGGGTTTGATAGAGGATAGGATAGGATAGAGGATATGATAGGATAGAGGATAGGATAGGATAGAGGATAGGATAGGATAGAGGATAGGATAGGATAGAGATAGGATAGGATAGAGGATAGGATAGGATAGAGGATAGCATAGGTTGAGGATAGGATAGGATAGAGGATAGGATAGGATAGCGGATAGGATATGTTAGAGGATAGGATAGGATAGAGGATAGGATAGGATAGAGGATAGGATAGGATAGAGGATAGGATATGATAGAGGATAGGATAGGATAGAGGATAGGAAAGGATAGAGGATAGGATAGGATAGAGGATAGGATAGGATAGAGGATAGGATAGGATAGAGAATAGGATAGGATAGAGGATAGGATAGCATAGAGGATAGGATAGGATTGAGGGTACGATAGGATAGAGAATAGAATAGGATAGAGGATAGGATAGGATAGAGGATAGGATAGGATAGAGGATAGGATAGGATAGAGAATAGGATAGGATAGAGGATAGGATAGGATAGAGGATAGGATACGATAGAGGGTAGGATAGGATACAGGATAGGATAGGATAGAGAATAGAATAGGATAGAGGATAGGATAGGATAGCGGATAGGATATGTTAGAGGATAGGATAGGATAGAGGATAGGATAGGATAGAGATAGGATAGGATAGAGGATAGGATAGGATAGAGGATAGCATAGGTTGAGGATAGGATAGGATAGAGGATAGGATAGGATAGCGGATAGGATATGTTAGAGGATAGGATAGGATAGAGGATAGGATAGGATAGAGGATAGGATAGGATAGAGGATAGGATAGGTTAGAGGATAGGATAGGATAGAGGTTAGGATAGGATAGAGGATAGGATACGATAGAGGATAGGATAGGATAGAGAATAGGATATAGGATTGGATAGGATAGAGGATAGAATAGGATAGAGGATAGGATAGGATAGCGGATAGGATATGTTAGAGGATAGGATAGGATAGAGGATAGGATAGGATAGCGGATAGGATATGTTAGAGGATAGGATAGGATAGAGGATAGGATAGGATAGAGGATAGGATAGGATAGAGGATAGGATAGGATAGAGGATAGGATAGGATAGAGGATAGGATAGGATAGAGAATAGGATAGGATAGAGGATAGGATAGGGTAGAGGATAGGATAGGATTGAGGGTACGATAGGATAGTGGATAGGGTTTGATAGAGGATAGGATAGGATAGAGGATAGGATAGGATAGAGGATAGGATAGGATAGAGGATAGGATAGGATAGAGGATAGGATAGGATAGAGAATAGGATAGGATAGAGGATAGGATAGGGTAGAGGATAGGATAGGATTGAGGGTACGATAGGATAGTGGATAGGGTTTGATAGAGGATAGGATACGGTAGAGGATAGGATAGGATAGCGAACACGATAGAGGATTGGATAGGATAGAGGATAGGATAGGATAGAGTATAGGATAGGATAGAGGATAGGATAGGATAGAGGATAGGATAGGATAGAGAATAGGATAGGATAGAGGATAGGATAGGATAGAGGATAGGATAGGATTGAGGGTACGATAGGATAGTGGATAGGATAGGATAGAGGATAGGATAGGATAGAGAATAGGATAGGATAGAGAATAGGATAGGATAGAAGATAGGATAGGATTGAGGGTACGATAGGATAGTGGATAGGATAGGATAGAGGATAGGATAGGATAGAGGATATGATAGGATAGAGGATAGGATAGGATAGAGGATAGGATAGAATAGTGGATAGGATAGGATAGAGGATAGGATAGGATAGAGGATAGGATAGGATAGAGAATAGGATAGGATAGAGGATAGGATAGGATAGAGGATAGGATAGGATAGAGGATAGGATACGATAGAGGATAGGATAGGATAGAGGATAGGAAAGGATAAACGATAGGATAGGATAGAGGATAGGATAGGATAGAGGATAGGATATGATAGAGGATAGGATAGGATAGAGGATAGGATAGGATAGAGGATAGGATAGGATAGAGGATAGGATACGATAGAGGATAGGATAGGATAGAGAATAGGATATAGGATTGGATAGGATAGCGGATAGGATAGGATAGAGGATAGGATAGGATAGAGGATAGGATACGATAGAGGATAGGATAGGATAGAGGACAGGAAAGGATAAACGATAGGATAGGATAGAGGATAGGATAGGATAGAGGATAGGATATGATAGAGGATAGGATAGGATAGAGGATAGGATAGGATAGAGGATAGGATAGGATAGAGGATAGGATACGATAGAGGATAGGATAGGATAGAGAATAGGATATAGGATTGGATAGGATAGCGGATAGGATAGGATAGAGGATAGGATAGGATAGAGGATAGGATATGATAGAGGATAGGATAGGATAGAGGATAGGATACGATAGAGGATAGGATAGGATAGCGGATCGGATATGTTAGAAGATAGGATAAGACAGAGGATAGGATAGGATAGAGGATAGGATAGGATAGAGGATAGGATAGGATAGAGGATAGGATACGATAGAGGATAGGATAGGATAGAGAATAGGATATAGGATTGGATAGGATAGCGGATAGGATAGGATAGAGGATAGGATAGGATAGAGGATGGGATATGATAGAGGATAGGATAGGATAGAGGATAGGATAGGATAGAGGATAGGATACGATAGAGGATAGGATAGGATAGAGGATAGGATAGGATAGAGAATAGGATAGGATAGAGGATAGGATATGATAGAGGATAGGATAGGATAGAGGATAGGATACGATAGAGGATAGGATAGGATAGCGGATCGGATATGTTAGAAGATAGGATAGGACAGAGGATAGGATAGGATAGAGGATAGGATAGGATACAGGATAGGATACGATAGAGGATAGGATAGGATAGAGAATAGGATATAGGATTGGATAGGATAGCGGATAGGATAGGATAGAGGATAGGATAGGATAGAGGATAGGATATGATAGAGGATAGGATATAGGATTGGATAGGATAGAGGATAGAATAGGATAGAGGATAGGATAGGATAGAGTATAGGATATAGGATTGGATAGGATAGAGGATAGAATAGGATAGAGGATAGGATAGGATAGCGGATAGGATATGTTAGAGGATAGGATACGATAGAGGATAGGATAGGATAGAGATAGGATAGCATAGAGGATAGGATAGGATAGAGGATAGGATAGGTTGAGGATAGGATAGGATAGAGGATAGGATAGGATAGCGGATAGGATATGTTAGAGGACAGTATAGGATAGAGGATAGGATAGGATAGAGGATAGGATAGGATAGAGGATAGGATAGGATAGAGGATAGGATAGGATAGAGAATAGGATAGGATAGAGGATAGGATAGGATAGAGGATAGGATAGGATAGAGGATAGGATAGGATTGAGGGTACGATAGGATAGTGGATAGGGTTTGATAGAGGATAGGATAGGATAGAGGATATGATAGGATAGAGGATAGGATAGGATAGAGGATAGGATAGGATAGAGAAGAGGATATAGGATTGGATAGGATAGAGGATAGAATAGGATAGAGGATAAGATAGGATAGAGGATAAGATAGGATAGAGGATAGGATATGATAGAGGATAGGATAGGATAGAGGATAGGAAAGGATAGAGGATAGGATAGGATAGAGGATAGGATAGGATAGAGGATAGGATAGGATAGAGAATAGGATAGGATAGAGGATAGGATAGCATAGAGGACAGGATAGGATTGAGGGTACGATAGGATAGAGGATAGAATAGGATAGAGGATAGGATAGAGGATAGGATAGGATAGAGGATAGGATAGGATAGAGAATAGGATAGGATAGAGGATAGGATAGGATAGAGGATAGGATACGATAGAGGGTAGGATAGGATACAGGATAGGATACGATAGAGGATAGGATAGGATAGCGGATCGGATATGTTAGAGGATAGGATAGGATAGAGGATAGGATAGGATAGAGGATAGGATAGGATAGAGTATAGGATAGGATAGAGGATAGGATAGGATAGTGGATAGGATAGGATAGAGGATAGGATAGGATAGAGGATACGATATAGGATTGGATAGGATAGAGGATAGGATACGATAGACGATAGGATAGGATAGAGAATAGGATATAGGATTGGATAGGATAGAGGATAGAATAGGATAGAGGATAGGATAGGATAGAGAATAGGATATAGGATTGGATAGGATAGAGGATAGCATAGGATAGAGGATAGGATAGGATAGCGGATAGGATATGTTAGAGGATAGGATAGGATAGAGGATAGGATAGGATAGAGATAGGATAGGATAGAGGATAGGATAGGATAGAGGATAGGATAGGTTGAGGATAGGATAGGATAGAGGATAGGATAGGATTGAGGGTACGATAGGATAGAGGATAGAATAGGATAGAGGATAGGATAGGATAGAGGATAGGATAGGATAGAGGATAGGATAGGATAGAGAATAGGATATAGGATTGGATAGGATAGCGGATAGGATAGGATAGAGGATAGGATAGGATAGAGGATAGGATATGATAGAGGATAGGATACGATAGAGGATAGGATACGATAGAGGATAGGATAGGATAGCGGATCGGATATGTTAGAGGATAGGATAGGATAGAGGATAGGATAGGATAGAGGATAGGATAGGATAGAGGTTAGGATAGGATAGAGGATAGGATACGATAGAGGATAGGATAGGATAGAGAATAGGATATAGGATTGGATAGGATAGAGGATAGAGTAGGATAGAGGATAGGATAGGATAGCGGATAGGATATGTTAGAGGATAGGATAGGATAGAGGATAGGATAGGATAGAGATAGGATAGGATAGAGGATAGGATAGGATAGAGGATAGGATAGGTTGAGGATAGGATAGGATAGAGGATAGGATAGGATAGCGGATAGGTTAGGATAGAGGATAGGATAGGATAGAGAATAGGATATAGGATTGGATAGGATAGAGGATAGAATAGGATGGAGGATAAGATAGGATAGAGGATAGGATATGATAGAGGATAGGATAGGATAGAGGATAGGATAGGATAGAGGATAGGATAGGATAGAGGATAGGATAGGGTAGAGGATAGGATAGGATAGAGAATAGGATAGGATAGAGGATAGGATAGCATAGAGGATAGGATACGATAGAGGATAGGATAGGATAGCGGATCGGATATGTTAGAGGATAGGATAGGATAGAGGATAGGATAGGATAGAGGATAGGATAGGATAGAGGTTAGGATAGGATAGAGGATAGGATACGAAAGAGGATAGGATAGGATAGAGAATAGGATATAGGATTGGATAGGATAGAGGATAGAGTAGGATAGAGGATAGGATAGGATAGCGGATAGGATATGTTAGAGGATAGGATAGGATAGAGGATAGGATAGGATAGAGGATAGGATAGGATAGAGGATAGGATAGGATAGAGAATAGGATAGGATAGAGGATAGGATAGGATAGAGGATAGGATAGGATAGAGGATAGGATAGGATAGAGGATAGGATAGGATAGAGAATAGGATAGGATAGAGGATAGGATAGGATAGAGGATAGGATAGGATTGAGGGTACGATAGGATAGTGGATAGGGTTTGATAGAGGATAGGATAGGATAGAGGATATGATAGGATAGAGGATAGGATAGGATAGAGGATAGGATAGGATAGAGAAGAGGATATAGGATTGGATAGGATAGAGGATAGAGTAGGATAGAGGATAGGATAGGATAGCGGATAGGATATGTTAGAGGATAGGATAGGATAGAGGATAGGATAGGATAGAGATAGGATAGGATAGAGGATAGGATAGGATAGAGGATAGGATAGGTTGAGGATAGGATAGGATAGAGGATAGGATAGGATAGCGGATAGGTCAGGATAGAGGATAGGATAGGATAGAGAATAGGATATAGGATTGGATAGGATAGAGGATAGAATAGGATGGAGGATAAGATAGGATAGAGGATAGGATATGATAGAGGATAGGATAGGATAGAGGATAGGATAGGATAGAGGATAGGATAGGATAGAGGATAGGATAGGGTAGAGGATAGGATAGGATAGAGAATAGGATAGGATAGAGGATAGGATAGCATAGAGGATAGGATAGGATAGAGGATAGGATAGGATAGAGGGTACGATAGGATAGTGGATAGGGTTTGATAGAGGATAGGATAGGATAGAGGATATGATAGGATAGAGGATAGGATAGGATAGAGGATAGGATAGGATAGAGAATAGGATATAGGATTGGATAGGATAGAGGATAGAATAGGATAGAGGATAAGATAGGATAGAGGATAGGATATGATAGAGGATAGGATAGGATAGAGGATAGGAAAGGATAGAGGATAGGATAGAGGATAGAATAGGATAGAGGATAGGATAGGATAGCGGATAGGATATGTTAGAGGATAGGATACGATAGAGGATAGGATAGGATAGAGATAGGATAGCATAGAGGATAGGATAGGATAGAGGATAGGATAGGTTGAGGATAGGATAGGATAGAGGATAGGATAGGATAGCGGATAGGATATGTTAGAGGACAGTATAGGATAGAGGATAGGATAGGATAGAGGATAGGATAGGATAGAGGATAGGATAGGATAGAGGATAGGATAGGATAGAGAATAGGATAGGATAGAGGATAGGATAGGATAGAGAATAGGATAGGATAGAGGATAGGATAGGATAGAGGATAGGATACGATAGAGGGTAGGATAGGATACAGGATAGGATACGATAGAGGATAGGATAGGATAGCGGATCGGATATGTTAGAGGATAGGATAGGATAGAGGATAGGATAGGATAGAGGATAGGATAGGATAGAGTATAGGATAGGATAGAGGATAGGATAGGATAGTGGATAGGATAGGATAGAGGATAGGATAGGATAGAGGATACGATATAGGATTGGATAGGATAGAGGATAGGATACGATAGACGATAGGATAGGATAGAGAATAGGATATAGGATTGGATAGGATAGAGGATAGAATAGGATAGAGGATAGGATAGGATAGAGAATAGGATATAGGATTGGATAGGATAGAGGATAGCATAGGATAGAGGATAGGATAGGATAGCGGATAGGATATGTTAGAGGATAGGATAGGATAGAGGATAGGATAGGATAGAGATAGGATAGGATAGAGGATAGGATAGGATAGAGGATAGGATAGGTTGAGGATAGGATAGGATAGAGGATAGGATAGGATTGAGGGTACGATAGGATAGAGGATAGAATAGGATAGAGGATAGGATAGGATAGAGGATAGGATAGGATAGAGGATAGGATAGGATAGAGAATAGGATATAGGATTGGATAGGATAGCGGATAGGATAGGATAGAGGATAGGATAGGATAGAGGATAGGATATGATAGAGGATAGGATACGATAGAGGATAGGATACGATAGAGGATAGGATAGGATAGCGGATCGGATATGTTAGAGGATAGGATAGGATAGAGGATAGGATAGGATAGAGGATAGGATAGGATAGAGGTTAGGATAGGATAGAGGATAGGATACGATAGAGGATAGGATAGGATAGAGAATAGGATATAGGATTGGATAGGATAGAGGATAGAGTAGGATAGAGGATAGGATAGGATAGCGGATAGGATATGTTAGAGGATAGGATAGGATAGAGGATAGGATAGGATAGAGATAGGATAGGATAGAGGATAGGATAGGATAGAGGATAGGATAGGTTGAGGATAGGATAGGATAGAGGATAGGATAGGATAGCGGATAGGTTAGGATAGAGGATAGGATAGGATAGAGAATAGGATATAGGATTGGATAGGATAGAGGATAGAATAGGATGGAGGATAAGATAGGATAGAGGATAGGATATGATAGAGGATAGGATAGGATAGAGGATAGGATAGGATGGAGGATAGGATAGGATAGAGGATAGGATAGGGTAGAGGATAGGATAGGATAGAGAATAGGATAGGATAGAGGATAGGATAGCATAGAGGATAGGATACGATAGAGGATAGGATAGGATAGCGGATCGGATATGTTAGAGGATAGGATAGGATAGAGGATAGGATAGGATAGAGGATAGGATAGGATAGAGGTTAGGATAGGATAGAGGATAGGATACGAAAGAGGATAGGATAGGATAGAGAATAGGATATAGGATTGGATAGGATAGAGGATAGAGTAGGATAGAGGATAGGATAGGATAGCGGATAGGATATGTTAGAGGATAGGATAGGATAGAGGATAGGATAGGATAGAGGATAGGATAGGATAGAGGATAGGATAGGATAGAGAATAGGATAGGATAGAGGATAGGATAGGATAGAGGATAGGATAGGATAGAGGATAGGATAGGATAGAGGATAGGATAGGATAGAGAATAGGATAGGATAGAGGATAGGATAGGATAGAGGATAGGATAGGATTGAGGGTACGATAGGATAGTGGATAGGGTTTGATAGAGGATAGGATAGGATAGAGGATATGATAGGATAGAGGATAGGATAGGATAGAGGATAGGATAGGATAGAGAAGAGGATATAGGATTGGATAGGATAGAGGATAGAGTAGGATAGAGGATAGGATAGGATAGCGGATAGGATATGTTAGAGGATAGGATAGGATAGAGGATAGGATAGGATAGAGATAGGATAGGATAGAGGATAGGATAGGATAGAGGATAGGATAGGTTGAGGATAGGATAGGATAGAGGATAGGATAGGATAGCGGATAGGTCAGGATAGAGGATAGGATAGGATAGAGAATAGGATATAGGATTGGATAGGATAGAGGATAGAATAGGATGGAGGATAAGATAGGATAGAGGATAGGATATGATAGAGGATAGGATAGGATAGAGGATAGGATAGGATAGAGGATAGGATAGGATAGAGGATAGGATAGGGTAGAGGATAGGATAGGATAGAGAATAGGATAGGATAGAGGATAGGATAGCATAGAGGATAGGATAGGATAGAGGATAGGATAGGATAGAGGGTACGATAGGATAGTGGATAGGGTTTGATAGAGGATAGGATAGGATAGAGGATATGATAGGATAGAGGATAGGATAGGATAGAGGATAGGATAGGATAGAGAATAGGATATAGGATTGGATAGGATAGAGGATAGAATAGGATAGAGGATAAGATAGGATAGAGGATAGGATATGATAGAGGATAGGATAGGATAGAGGATAGGAAAGGATAGAGGATAGGATAGGATAGAGGATAGGATAGGATAGAGGATAGGATAGGATAGAGAATAGGATAGGATAGAGGATAGGATAGCATAGAGGATAGGATAGGATTGAGGGTACGATAGGATAGAGAATAGAATAGGATAGAGGATAGGATAGGATAGAGGATAGGATAGGATAGAGGATAGGATAGGATAGAGAATAGGATAGGATAGAGGATAGGATAGGATAGAGGATAGGATACGATAGAGGGTAGGATAGGATACAGGATAGGATAGGATAGAGAATAGAATAGGATAGAGGATAGGATAGGATAGCGGATAGGATATGTTAGAGGATAGGATAGGATAGAGGATAGGATAGGATAGAGATAGGATAGGATAGAGGATAGGATAGGATAGAGGATAGCATAGGTTGAGGATAGGATAGGATAGAGGATAGGATAGGATAGCGGATAGGACATGTTAGAGGATAGGATAGGATAGAGGATAGGATAGGATAGAGGATAGGATAGGATAGAGGATAGGATAGGTTAGAGGATAGGATAGGATAGAGGTTAGGATAGGATAGAGGATAGGATACGATAGAGGATAGGATAGGATAGAGAATAGGATATAGGATTGGATAGGATAGAGGATAGAATAGGATAGAGGATTGGATAGGATAGCGGATAGGATAGGATAGAGGATAGGATAGGATAGAGGATAGGATATGATAGAGGATAGGATAGGATAGAGGATAGGATACGATAGAGGATAGGATAGGATAGCGGATCGGATATGTTAGAAGATAGGATAAGACAGAGGATAGGATAGGATAGAGGATAGGATAGGATAGAGGATAGGATAGGATAGAGGATAGGATACGATAGAGGATAGGATAGGATAGAGAATAGGATATAGGATTGGATAGGATAGCGGATAGGATAGGATAGAGGATAGGATAGGATAGAGGATGGGATATGATAGAGGATAGGATAGGATAGAGGATAGGATAGGATAGAGGATAGGATACGATAGAGGATAGGATAGGATAGAGGATAGGATAGGATAGAGAATAGGATAGGATAGAGGATAGGATATGATAGAGGATAGGATAGGATAGAGGATAGGATACGATAGAGGATAGGATAGGATAGCGGATCGGATATGTTAGAAGATAGGATAGGACAGAGGATAGGATAGGATAGAGGATAGGATAGGATACAGGATAGGATACGATAGAGGATAGGATAGGATAGAGAATAGGATATAGGATTGGATAGGATAGCGGATAGGATAGGATAGAGGATAGGATAGGATAGAGGATAGGATATGATAGAGGATAGGATATAGGATTGGATAGGATAGAGGATAGAATAGGATAGAGGATAGGATAGGATAGAGTATAGGATATAGGATTGGATAGGATAGAGGATAGAATAGGATAGAGGATAGGATAGGATAGCGGATAGGATATGTTAGAGGATAGGATACGATAGAGGATAGGATAGGATAGAGATAGGATAGCATAGAGGATAGGATAGGATAGAGGATAGGATAGGTTGAGGATAGGATAGGATAGAGGATAGGATAGGATAGCGGATAGGATATGTTAGAGGACAGTATAGGATAGAGGATAGGATAGGATAGAGGATAGGATAGGATAGAGGATAGGATAGGATAGAGGATAGGATAGGATAGAGAATAGGATAGGATAGAGGATAGGATAGGATAGAGGATAGGATAGGATTGAGGGTACGATAGGATAGTGGATAGGGTTTGATAGAGGATAGGATAGGATAGAGGATATGATAGGATAGAGGATAGGATAGGATAGAGGATAGGATAGGATAGAGAAGAGGATATAGGATTGGATAGGATAGAGGATAGAATAGGATAGAGGATAAGATAGGATAGAGGATAAGATAGGATAGAGGATAGGATATGATAGAGGATAGGATAGGATAGAGGATAGGAAAGGATAGAGGATAGGATAGGATAGAGGATAGGATAGGATAGAGGATAGGATAGGATAGAGAATAGGATAGGATAGAGGATAGGATAGCATAGAGGACAGGATAGGATTGAGGGTACGATAGGATAGAGGATAGAATAGGATAGAGGATAGGATAGAGGATAGGATAGGATAGAGGATAGGATAGGATAGAGAATAGGATAGGATAGAGGATAGGATAGGATAGAGGATAGGATACGATAGAGGGTAGGATAGGATACAGGATAGGATACGATAGAGGATAGGATAGGATAGCGGATCGGATATGTTACAGGATAGGATAGGATAGAGGATAGGATAGGATAGAGGATAGGATAGGATAGAGTATAGGATAGGATAGAGGATAGGATAGGATAGTGGATAGGATAGGATAGAGGATAGGATAGGATAGAGGATACGATATAGGATTGGATAGGATAGAGGATAGGATACGATAGACGATAGGATAGGATAGAGAATAGGATATAGGATTGGATAGGATAGAGGATAGAATAGGATAGAGGATAGGATAGGATAGAGAATAGGATATAGGATTGGATAGGATAGAGGATAGCATAGGATAGAGGATAGGATAGGATAGCGGATAGGATATGTTAGAGGATAGGATAGGATAGAGGATAGGATAGGATAGAGATAGGATAGGATAGAGGATAGGATAGGATAGAGGATAGGATAGGTTGAGGATAGGATAGGATAGAGGATAGGATAGGATTGAGGGTACGATAGGATAGAGGATAGAATAGGATAGAGGATAGGATAGGATAGAGGATAGGATAGGATAGAGGATAGGATAGGATAGAGAATAGGATATAGGATTGGATAGGATAGCGGATAGGATAGGATAGAGGATAGGATAGGATAGAGGATAGGATATGATAGAGGATAGGATACGATAGAGGATAGGATACGATAGAGGATAGGATAGGATAGCGGATCGGATATGTTAGAGGATAGGATAGGATAGAGGATAGGATAGGATAGAGGATAGGATAGGATAGAGGTTAGGATAGGATAGAGGATAGGATACGATAGAGGATAGGATAGGATAGAGAATAGGATATAGGATTGGATAGGATAGAGGATAGAGTAGGATAGAGGATAGGATAGGATAGCGGATAGGATATGTTAGAGGATAGGATAGGATAGAGGATAGGATAGGATAGAGATAGGATAGGATAGAGGATAGGATAGGATAGAGGATAGGATAGGTTGAGGATAGGATAGGATAGAGGATAGGATAGGATAGCGGATAGGTTAGGATAGAGGATAGGATAGGATAGAGAATAGGATATAGGATTGGATAGGATAGAGGATAGAATAGGATGGAGGATAAGATAGGATAGAGGATAGGATATGATAGAGGATAGGATAGGATAGAGGATAGGATAGGATAGAGGATAGGATAGGATAGAGGATAGGATAGGGTAGAGGATAGGATAGGATAGAGAATAGGATAGGATAGAGGATAGGATAGCATAGAGGATAGGATACGATAGAGGATAGGATAGGATAGCGGATCGGATATGTTAGAGGATAGGATAGGATAGAGGATAGGATAGGATAGAGGATAGGATAGGATAGAGGTTAGGATAGGATAGAGGATAGGATACGAAAGAGGATAGGATAGGATAGAGAATAGGATATAGGATTGGATAGGATAGAGGATAGAGTAGGATAGAGGATAGGATAGGATAGCGGATAGGATATGTTAGAGGATAGGATAGGATAGAGGATAGGATAGGATAGAGGATAGGATAGGATAGAGGATAGGATAGGATAGAGAATAGGATAGGATAGAGGATAGGATAGGATAGAGGATAGGATAGGATAGAGGATAGGATAGGATAGAGGATAGGATAGGATAGAGAATAGGATAGGATAGAGGATAGGATAGGATAGAGGATAGGATAGGATTGAGGGTACGATAGGATAGTGGATAGGGTTTGATAGAGGATAGGATAGGATAGAGGATATGATAGGATAGAGGATAGGATAGGATAGAGGATAGGATAGGATAGAGAAGAGGATATAGGATTGGATAGGATAGAGGATAGAGTAGGATAGAGGATAGGATAGGATAGCGGATAGGATATGTTAGAGGATAGGATAGGATAGAGGATAGGATAGGATAGAGATAGGATAGGATAGAGGATAGGATAGGATAGAGGATAGGATAGGTTGAGGATAGGATAGGATAGAGGATAGGATAGGATAGCGGATAGGTCAGGATAGAGGATAGGATAGGATAGAGAATAGGATATAGGATTGGATAGGATAGAGGATAGAATAGGATGGAGGATAAGATAGGATAGAGGATAGGATATGATAGAGGATAGGATAGGATAGAGGATAGGATAGGATAGAGGATAGGATAGGATAGAGGATAGGATAGGGTAGAGGATAGGATAGGATAGAGAATAGGATAGGATAGAGGATAGGATAGCATAGAGGATAGGATAGGATAGAGGATAGGATAGGATAGAGGGTACGATAGGATAGTGGATAGGGTTTGATAGAGGATAGGATAGGATAGAGGATATGATAGGATAGAGGATAGGATAGGATAGAGGATAGGATAGGATAGAGAATAGGATATAGGATTGGATAGGATAGAGGATAGAATAGGATAGAGGATAAGATAGGATAGAGGATAGGATATGATAGAGGATAGGATAGGATAGAGGATAGGAAAGGATAGAGGATAGGATAGGATAGAGGATAGGATAGGATAGAGGATAGGATAGGATAGAGAATAGGATAGGATAGAGGATAGGATAGCATAGAGGATAGGATAGGATTGAGGGTACGATAGGATAGAGAATAGAATAGGATAGAGGATAGGATAGGATAGAGGATAGGATAGGATAGAGGATAGGATAGGATAGAGAATAGGATAGGATAGAGGATAGGATAGGATAGAGGATAGGATACGATAGAGGGTAGGATAGGATACAGGATAGGATAGGATAGAGAATAGAATAGGATAGAGGATAGGATAGGATAGCGGATAGGATATGTTAGAGGATAGGATAGGATAGAGGATAGGATAGGATAGAGATAGGATAGGATAGAGGATAGGATAGGATAGAGGATAGCATAGGTTGAGGATAGGATAGGATAGAGGATAGGATAGGATAGCGGATAGGATATGTTAGAGGATAGGATAGGATAGAGGATAGGATAGGATAGAGGATAGGATAGGATAGAGGATAGGATAGGTTAGAGGATAGGATAGGATAGAGGTTAGGATAGGATAGAGGATAGGATACGATAGAGGATAGGATAGGATAGAGAATAGGATATAGGATTGGATAGGATAGAGGATAGAATAGGATAGAGGATAGGATAGGATAGCGGATAGGATATGTTAGAGGATAGGATAGGATAGAGGATAGGATAGGATAGCGGATAGGATATGTTAGAGGATAGGATAGGATAGAGGATAGGATAGGATAGAGGATAGGATAGGATAGAGGATAGGATAGGATAGAGGATAGGATAGGATAGAGGATAGGATAGGATAGAGAATAGGATAGGATAGAGGATAGGATAGGGTAGAGGATAGGATAGGATTGAGGGTACGATAGGATAGTGGATAGGGTTTGATAGAGGATAGGATAGGATAGAGGATATGATAGGATAGAGGATAGGATAGGATAGAGGATAGGATAGGATAGAGAATAGGATAGGATAGAGGATAGGATAGGATAGAGGATAGGATACGATAGAGGGTAGGATAGGATACAGGATAGGATAGGATAGAGAATAGGATAGGATAGAGGATAGGATAGGATGGAGGATTGGGTAGGATACACGATAGCATACGATAGAGGATAGCATAGGGTGGAGAATAGGATAGGATGGAGGATTGGGTAGGATAGAGGATAGGATACGGTAGAGGATAGGATAGGATAGCGAACACGATAGAGGATTGGATAGGATAGAGGATAGGATAGGATAGAGTATAGGATAGGATAGAGGATAGGATAGGATAGAGGATAGGATAGGATAGAGAATAGGATAGGATAGAGGATAGGATAGGATAGAGGATAGGATAGGATTGAGGGTACGATAGGATAGTGGATAGGATAGGATAGAGGATAGGATAGGATAGAGAATAGGATAGGATAGAGAATAGGATAGGATAGAAGATAGGATAGGATTGAGGGTACGATAGGATAGTGGATAGGATAGGATAGAGGATAGGATAGGATAGAGGATATGATAGGATAGAGGATAGGATAGGATAGAGGATAGGATAGAATAGTGGATAGGATAGGATAGAGGATAGGATAGGATAGAGGATAGGATAGGATAGAGAATAGGATAGGATAGAGGATAGGATAGGATAGAGGATAGGATAGGATAGAGGATAGGATACGATAGAGGATAGGATAGGATAGAGGATAGGAAAGGATAAACGATAGGATAGGATAGAGGATAGGATAGGATAGAGGATAGGATATGATAGAGGATAGGATAGGATAGAGGATAGGATAGGATAGAGGATAGGATAGGATAGAGGATAGGATACGATAGAGGATAGGATAGGATAGAGAATAGGATATAGGATTGGATAGGATAGCGGATAGGATAGGATAGAGGATAGGATAGGATAGAGGATAGGATACGATAGAGGATAGGATAGGATAGAGGACAGGAAAGGATAAACGATAGGATAGGATAGAGGATAGGATAGGATAGAGGATAGGATATGATAGAGGATAGGATAGGATAGAGGATAGGATAGGATAGAGGATAGGATAGGATAGAGGATAGGATACGATAGAGGATAGGATAGGATAGAGAATAGGATATAGGATTGGATAGGATAGCGGATAGGATAGGATAGAGGATAGGATAGGATAGAGGATAGGATATGATAGAGGATAGGATAGGATAGAGGATAGGATGCGATAGAGGATAGGATAGGATAGCGGATCGGATATGTTAGAAGATAGGATAAGACAGAGGATAGGATAGGATAGAGGATAGGATAGGATAGAGGATAGGATAGGATAGAGGATAGGATACGATAGAGGATAGGATAGGATAGAGAATAGGATATAGGATTGGATAGGATAGCGGATAGGATAGGATAGAGGATAGGATAGGATAGAGGATGGGATATGATAGAGGATAGGATAGGATAGAGGATAGGATAGGATAGAGGATAGGATACGATAGAGGATAGGATAGGATAGAGGATAGGATAGGATAGAGAATAGGATAGGATAGAGGATAGGATATGATAGAGGATAGGATAGGATAGAGGATAGGATACGATAGAGGATAGGATAGGATAGCGGATCGGATATGTTAGAAGATAGGATAGGACAGAGGATAGGATAGGATAGAGGATAGGATAGGATACAGGATAGGATACGATAGAGGATAGGATAGGATAGAGAATAGGATATAGGATTGGATAGGATAGCGGATAGGATAGGATAGAGGATAGGATAGGATAGAGGATAGGATATGATAGAGGATAGGATATAGGATTGGATAGGATAGAGGATAGAATAGGATAGAGGATAGGATAGGATAGAGTATAGGATATAGGATTGGATAGGATAGAGGATAGAATAGGATAGAGGATAGGATAGGATAGCGGATAGGATATGTTAGAGGATAGGATACGATAGAGGATAGGATAGGATAGAGATAGGATAGCATAGAGGATAGGATAGGATAGAGGATAGGATAGGTTGAGGATAGGATAGGATAGAGGATAGGATAGGATAGCGGATAGGATATGTTAGAGGACAGTATAGGATAGAGGATAGGATAGGATAGAGGATAGGATAGGATAGAGGATAGGATAGGATAGAGGATAGGATAGGATAGAGAATAGGATAGGATAGAGGATAGGATAGGATAGAGGATAGGATAGGATTGAGGGTACGATAGGATAGTGGATAGGGTTTGATAGAGGATAGGATAGGATAGAGGATATGATAGGATAGAGGATAGGATAGGATAGAGGATAGGATAGGATAGAGAAGAGGATATAGGATTGGATAGGATAGAGGATAGAATAGGATAGAGGATAAGATAGGATAGAGGATAAGATAGGATAGAGGATAGGATATGATAGAGGATAGGATAGGATAGAGGATAGGAAAGGATAGAGGATAGGATAGGATAGAGGATAGGATAGGATAGAGGATAGGATAGGATAGAGAATAGGATAGGATATAGGATAGGATAGCATAGAGGACAGGATAGGATTGAGGGTACGATATAATAGAGGATAGAATAGGATAGAGGATAGGATAGAGGATAGGATAGGATAGAGGATAGGATAGGATAGAGAATAGGATAGGATAGAGGATAGGATAGGATAGAGGATAGGATACGATAGAGGGTAGGATAGGATACAGGATAGGATACGATAGAGGATAGGATAGGATAGCGGATCGGATATGTTAGAGGATAGGATAGGATAGAGGATAGGATAGGATAGAGGATAGGATAGGATAGAGTATAGGATAGGATAGAGGATAGGATAGGATAGTGGATAGGATAGGATAGAGGATAGGATAGGATAGAGGATACGATATAGGATTGGATAGGATAGAGGATAGGATACGATAGACGATAGGATAGGATAGAGAATAGGATATAGGATTGGATAGGATAGAGGATAGAATAGGATAGAGGATAGGATAGGATAGAGAATAGGATATAGGATTGGATAGGATAGAGGAGAGCATAGGATAGAGGATAGGATAGGATAGCGGATAGGATATGTTAGAGGATAGGATAGGATAGAGGATAGGATAGGATAGAGATAGGATAGGATAGAGGATAGGATAGGATAGAGGATAGGATAGGTTGAGGATAGGATAGGATAGAGGATAGGATAGGATAGAGGATAGGATAGGATAGAGGATAGGATAGGATAGAGGATAGGATAGGATAGAGAATAGGATAGGATAGAGGATAGGATAGCATATAGGATAGGATAGGATTGAGGGTACGATAGGATAGAGGATAGAATAGGATAGAGGATAGGATAGGATAGAGGATAGGATAGGATAGAGGATAGGATAGGATAGAGAATAGGATATAGGATTGGATAGGATAGCGGATAGGATAGGATAGAGGATAGGATAGGATAGAGGATAGGATATGATAGAGGATAGGATACGATAGAGGATAGGATACGATAGAGGATAGGATAGGATAGCGGATCGGATATGTTAGAGGATAGGATAGGATAGAGGATAGGATAGGATAGAGGATAGGATAGGATAGAGGTTAGGATAGGATAGAGGATAGGATACGATAGAGGATAGGATAGGATAGAGAATAGGATATAGGATTGGATAGGATAGAGGATAGAGTAGGATAGAGGATAGGATAGGATAGCGGATAGGATATGTTAGAGGATAGGATAGGATAGAGGATAGGATAGGATAGAGATAGGATAGGATAGAGGATAGGATAGGATAGAGGATAGGATAGGTTGAGGATAGGATAGGATAGAGGATAGGATAGGATAGCGGATAGGTTAGGATAGAGGATAGGATAGGATAGAGAATAGGATATAGGATTGGATAGGATAGAGGATAGAATAGGATGGAGGATAAGATAGGATAGAGGATAGGATATGATAGAGGATAGGATAGGATAGAGGATAGGATAGGATAGAGGATAGGATAGGATAGAGGATAGGATAGGGTAGAGGATAGGATAGGATAGAGAATAGGATAGGATAGAGGATAGGATAGCATAGAGGATAGGATACGATAGAGGATAGGATAGGATAGCGGATCGGATATGTTAGAGGATAGGATAGGATAGAGGATAGGATAGGATAGAGGATAGGATAGGATAGAGGTTAGGATAGGATAGAGGATAGGATACGAAAGAGGATAGGATAGGATAGAGAATAGGATATAGGATTGGATAGGATAGAGGATATAGTAGGATAGAGGATAGGATAGGATAGCGGATAGGATATGTTAGAGGATAGGATAGGATAGAGGATAGGATAGGATAGAGGATAGGATAGGATAGAGGATAGGATAGGATAGAGAATAGGATAGGATAGAGGATAGGATAGGATAGAGGATAGGATAGGATAGAGGATAGGATAGGATAGAGGATAGGATAGGATAGAGAATAGGATAGGATAGAGGATAGGATAGGATAGAGGATAGGATAGGATTGAGGGTACGATAGGATAGTGGATAGGGTTTGATAGAGGATAGGATAGGATAGAGGATATGATAGGATAGAGGATAGGATAGGATAGAGGATAGGATAGGATAGAGAAGAGGATATAGGATTGGATAGGATAGAGGATAGAGTAGGATAGAGGATAGGATAGGATAGCGGATAGGATATGTTAGAGGATAGGATAGGATAGAGGATAGGATAGGATAGAGATAGGATAGGATAGAGGATAGGATAGGATAGAGGATAGGATAGGTTGAGGATAGGATAGGATAGAGGATAGGATAGGATAGCGGATAGGTCAGGATAGAGGATAGGATAGGATAGAGAATAGGATATAGGATTGGATAGGATAGAGGATAGAATAGGATGGAGGATAAGATAGGATAGAGGATAGGATATGATAGAGGATAGGATAGGATAGAGGATAGGATAGGATAGAGGATAGGATAGGATAGAGGATAGGATAGGGTAGAGGATAGGATAGGATAGAGAATAGGATAGGATAGAGGATAGGATAGCATAGAGGATAGGATACGATAGAGGATAGGATAGGATAGCGGATCGGATATGTTAGAGGATAGGATAGGATAGAGGATAGGATAGGATAGAGGATAGGATAGGATAGAGGTTAGGATAGGATAGAGGATAGGATACGAAAGAGGATAGGATAGGATAGAGAATAGGATATAGGATTGGATAGGATAGAGGATAGAGTAGGATAGAGGATAGGATAGGATAGCGGATAGGATATGTTAGAGGATAGGATAGGATAGAGGATAGGATAGGATAGAGGATAGGATAGGATAGAGGATAGGATAGGACAGAGAATAGGATAGGATAGAGGATAGGATAGGATAGAGGATAGGATAGGATAGAGGATAGGATAGGATAGAGGATAGGATAGGATAGAGAATAGGATAGGATAGAGGATAGGATAGGATAGAGGATAGGATAGGATTGAGGGTACGATAGGATAGTGGATAGGGTTTGATAGAGGATAGGATAGGATAGAGGATATGATAGGATAGAGGATAGGATAGGATAGAGGATAGGATAGGATAGAGAAGAGGATATAGGATTGGATAGGATAGAGGATAGAATAGGATAGAGGATAAGATAGGATAGAGGATAAGATAGGATAGAGGATAGGATATGATAGAGGATAGGATAGGATAGAGGATAGGAAAGGATAGAGGATAGGATAGGATAGAGGATAGGATAGGATAGAGGATAGGATAGGATAGAGAATAGGATAGGATAGAGGATAGGATAGCATAGAGGACAGGATAGGATTGAGGGTACGATAGGATAGAGGATAGAATAGGATAGAGGATAGGATAGAGGATAGGATAGGATAGAGGATAGGATAGGATAGAGAATAGGATAGGATAGAGGATAGGATAGGATACAGGATAGGATACGATAGAGGGTAGGATAGGATACAGGATAGGATACGATAGAGGATAGGATAGGATAGCGGATCGGATATGTTAGAGGATAGGATAGGATAGAGGATAGGATAGGATAGAGGATAGGATAGGATAGAGTATAGGATAGGATAGAGGATAGGATAGGATAGTGGATAGGATAGGATAGAGGATAGGATAGGATAGAGGATACGATATAGGATTGGATAGGATAGAGGATAGGATACGATAGACGATAGGATAGGATAGAGAATAGGATATAGGATTGGATAGGATAGAGGATAGAATAGGATAGAGGATAGGATAGGATAGAGAATAGGATATAGGATTGGATAGGATAGAGGATAGCATAGGATAGAGGATAGGATAGGATAGCGGATAGGATATGTTAGAGGATAGGATAGGATAGAGGATAGGATAGGATAGAGATAGGATAGGATAGAGGATAGGATAGGATAGAGGATAGGATAGGTTGAGGATAGGATAGGATAGAGGATAGGATAGGATAGAGGATAGGATAGGATAGAGGATAGGATAGGATAGAGGATAGGATAGGATAGAGAATAGGATAGGATAGAGGATAGGATAGCATATAGGATAGGATAGGATTGAGGGTACGATAGTATAGAGGATAGAATAGGATAGAGGATAGGATAGGATAGAGGATAGGATAGGATAGAGGATAGGATAGGATAGAGAATAGGATATAGGATTGGATAGGATAGCGGATAGGATAGGATAGAGGATAGGATAGGATAGAGGATAGGATATGATAGAGGATAGGATACGATAGAGGATAGGATACGATAGAGGATAGGATAGGATAGCGGATCGGATATGTTAGAGGATAGGATAGGATAGAGGATAGGATAGGATAGAGGATAGGATAGGATAGAGGTTAGGATAGGATAGAGGATAGGATACGATAGAGGATAGGATAGGATAGAGAATAGGATATAGGATTGGATAGGATAGAGGATAGAATAGGATAGAGAATAGGATATAGGATTGGATAGGATAGAGGATAGAATAGGATAGAGGATAGGATAGGATAGCGGATAGGATATGTTAGAGGATAGGATAGGATAGAGGATAGGATAGGATAGAGATAGGATAGGATAGAGGATAGGATAGGATAGAGGATAGGATAGGTTGAGGATAGGATAGGATAGAGGATAGGATAGGATAGAGGATAGGATAGGATAGAGGATAGGATAGGATAGAGAATAGGATAGGATAGAGGATAGGATAGGATAGAGGATACGATATAGGATTGGATAGGATAGAGGATAGGATACGATAGAGGATAGGATAGGATAGAGAATAGGATATAGGATTGGATAGGATAGAGGATAGAATAGGATAGAGGATAGGATAGGATAGAGAATAGGATATAGGATTGGATAGGATAGAGGATAGAATAGGATAGAGGATAGGATAGGATAGAGATAGGATAGGATAGAGGATAGGATAGGATAGAGGATAGGATAGGTTGAGGATAGGTTAGGATAGAGGATAGGATAGGATAGCGGATAGGATACGATAGAGGATAGGATAGGATAGAGAATAGGATATAGGATTGGATAGGATAGCGGATAGGATAGGATAGAGGATAGGATAGGATAGAGGATAGGATATGATAGAGGATAGGATAGGATAGAGGATAGGATACGATAGAGGATAGGATAGGATAGCGGATCGGATATGTTAGAGGATAGGATAGGATAGAGGATAGGATAGGATAGAGGATAGTATAGGATAGAGTATAGGATAGGATAGAGGATAGGATAGGATAGTGGATAGGATAGGATAGAGGATAGGATAGGATAGAGGATACGATATAGGATTGGATAGGATAGAGGATAGGATACGATAGAGGATAGGATAGGATAGAGAATAGGATATAGGATTGGATAGGATAGAGGATAGAATAGGATAGAGGATAGGATAGGATAGAGAATAGGATATAGGATTGGATATGTTAGAGGATAGGATAGCATAGAGGATAGGATAGGATAGAGATAGGATAGGATAGAGGATAGGATAGGATAGAGGATAGGATAGGTTGAGGATAGGATAGGATAGAGGATAGGATAGGATAGCGGATAGGATATGTTAGAGGATAGGATAGGATAGAGGATAGGATAGGATAGAGGATAGGATAGGATAGAGGATAGGATAGGATAGAGGATAGGATAGGATAGAGAATAGGATAGGATAGAGGATAGGATAGGATAGAGGATAGGATAGGATTGAGGGTACGATAGGATAGTGGATAGGGTAGGATAGAGGATAGGATAGGATAGAGGATATGATAGGATAGAGGATAGGTTAGGATAGAGGATAGGATAGGATAGAGAATAGGATATAGGATTGGATAGGATAGAGGATAGAATAGGATAGAGGATAAGATAGGATAGAGGATAGGATATGATAGAGGATAGGATAGGATAGAGGATAGGATAGGATAGAGGATAGGATAGGATAGAGGATAGGATAGGGTAGAGGATAGGATAGGATAGAGAATAGGATAGGATAGAGGATAGGATAGCATAGAGGATAGGATAGGATAAACGATAGAATAGGATAGATGATAGGATAGGATAGAGGATAGGATAGGATAGAGGATAGGATAGGATAGAGGATAGGATAGGATAGAGGATAGGATAGGATAGTGGATTGGATAGGATAGAGGATAGGATACGATAGAGGATAGGATAGGATAGAGAATAGGATATAGGATTGGCTAGGACAGAGGATAGAATAGGATAGAGGATAGGATAGGATAGAGGATATGATATGATAGAGGATAGGATAGGATAGAGGATAGGATAGAATAGTGGATAGGATAGGATGGAGGATAGGATAGAGGATAGGATAGAGGATAGGATAGGATAGAGGATAGGATACGATAGAGGATAGGATAGGATAGAGGATAGGAAAGGATAAACGATAGAATAGGATAGATGATAGGATAGGATAGAGGATAGGATAGGATAGAGGATAGGATAGGATAGAGGATAGGATAGGATAGAGGATAGGATAGGATAGTGGATTGGATAGGATAGAGGATAGGATACGATAGAGGATAGGATAGGATAGAGAATAGGATATAGGATTGGCTAGGACAGAGGATAGAATAGGATAGAGGATAGGATAGGATAGAGGATAGGATAGGATAGAGGATAGGATAGGATAGAGCATAGGATAGGATAGGGGATAGGATAGGATAGAGGATAGGATACGATAGAGGGTAGGATAGGATACAGGATAGGATAGGATAGAGAATAGGATAGGATAGAGGATAGGATAGGATAGAGGATACGATATAGGATTGGATAGGATAGAGGATAGGATAGGATAGAGGATAGGATAGGGTAGAGGATAGGATAGGATAGAGATTAGGATAGGATAGAGGATAGGATAGGGTAGAGGATAGGATAGGATAGAGGATAATATACGGTAGAGGATAGGATAGGATAGAGGATAGGATAGGATAGAGGATAGGATAGGATAAACGATAGGATAGGATAGAGGATAAGATAGGATAGAGGATAGGATAAGATAGAGGATAGGATAGGATAGTGGATAGGATAGGATAGAGGATAGGATAGGTTGAGGATAGGATAGGATAGAGGATAGGATAGGATAGAGGATAGGTTAGGATAGAGGATAGGATAGGATAGAGAATAGGATATAGGATTGGATAGGATAGAGGATAGAATAGGATAGAGGATAAGATAGGATAGAGGATAGGATATGATAGAGGATAGGATAGGATAGAGGATAGGATAGGATAGAGGATAGGATAGGATAGAGGATAGGATAGGGTAGAGGATAGGATAGGATAGAGAATAGGATAGGATAGAGGATAGGATAGCATAGAGGATAGGATAGCATAAACGATAGAATAGGATAGATGATAGGATAGGATAGAGGATAGGATAGGATAGAGGATAGGATAGGATAGAGGATAGGATAGGATAGAGGATAGGATAGGATAGTGGATTGGATAGGATAGAGGATAGGATACGATAGAGGATAGGATAGGATAGAGAATAGGATAGGATAGAGGATAGGATAGGATAGAGAATAGGATAGGATAGAGGATAGGATAGGATAGAGGATAGGATAGGATTGAGGGTACGATAGGATAGTGGATAGGGTAGGATAGAGGATAGGATAGGATAGAGGATATGATAGGATAGAGGATAGGTTAGGATAGAGGATAGGATAGGATAGAGAATAGGATATAGGATTGGATAGGATAGAGGATAGAATAGGATAGAGGATAAGATAGGATAGAGGATAGGATATGATAGAGGATAGGATAGGATAGAGGATAGGATAGGATAGAGGATAGGATAGGGTAGAGGATAGGATAGGATAGAGAATAGGATAGGATAGAGGATAGGATAGCATAGAGGATAGGATAGGATAAACGATAGAATAGGATAGATGATAGGATAGGATAGAGGATAGGATAGGATAGAGGATAGGATAGGATAGAGGATAGGATAGGATAGAGGATAGGATAGGATAGAGGATAGGATAGGATAGTGGATTGGATAGGATAGAGGATAGGATACGATAGAGGATAGGATAGGATAGAGGATAGGATAGAATAGTGGATAGGATAGGATGGAGGATAGGATAGAGGATAGGATAGAGGATAGGATAGGATAGAGGATAGGATACGATAGAGGATAGGATAGGATAGAGGATAGGAAAGGATAAACGATAGAATAGGATAGATGATAGGATAGGATAGAGGATAGGATAGGATAGAGGATAGGATAGGATAGAGGATAGGATAGGATAGAGGATAGGATAGGATAGTGGATTGGATAGGATAGAGGATAGGATACGATAGAGGATAGGATAGGATAGAGAATAGGATATAGGATTGGCTAGGACAGAGGATAGAATAGGATAGAGGATAGGATAGGATAGAGGATAGGATAGGATAGAGGATAGGATAGGATAGAGCATAGGATAGGATAGGGGATAGGATAGGATAGAGGATAGGATACGATAGAGGGTAGGATAGGATACAGGATAGGATAGGATAGAGAATAGGATAGGATAGAGGATAGGATAGGATAGAGGATACGATATAGGATTGGATAGGATAGAGGATAGGATAGGATAGAGGATAGGATAGGGTAGAGGATAGGATAGGATAGAGATTAGGATAGGATAGAGGATAGGATAGGGTAGAGGATAGGATAGGATAGAGGATAATATACGGTAGAGGATAGGATAGGATAGAGGATAGGATAGGATAGAGGATAGGATAGGATAAACGATAGGATAGGATAGAGGATAAGATAGGATAGAGGATAGGATAAGATAGAGGATAGGATAGGATAGTGGATAGGATAGGATAGAGGATAGGATAGGTTGAGGATAGGATAGGATAGAGGATAGGATAGGATAGCGGATAGGATATGTTAGAGGATAGGATAGGATAGAGGATAGGATAGGATAGAGGATAGGATAGGATAGAGGATAGGATAGGATAGAGGATAGGATAGGATAGAGGATAGGATAGGATAGAGAATAGGATAGGATAGAGGATAAGATAGGATAGAGGATAGGATAGGATTGAGGGTACGATAGGATAGTGGATAGGGTAGGATAGAGGATAGGATAGGATAGAGGATATGATAGGATAGAGGATAGGTTAGGATAGAGGATAGGATAGGATAGAGAATAGGATATAGGATTGGATAGGATAGAGGATAGGATACGATAGAGGATAGGATAGGATAGAGAATAGGATATAGGATTGGATAGGATAGAGGATAGAATAGGATATAGGATTGGATAGGATAGAGGATAGAATAGGATAGAGGATAGGATAGGATAGAGAATAGGATATAGGATTGGATATGTTAGAGGATAGGATAGGATAGAGGATAGGATAGGATAGAGATAGGATAGGATAGAGGATAGGATAGGATAGAGGATAGGATAGGTTGAGGATAGGATAGGATAGAGGATAGGATAGGATAGCGGATAGGATATGTTAGAGGATAGGATAGGATAGAGGATAGGATAGGATAGAGGATAGGATAGGATAGAGGATAGGATAGGATAGAGGATAGGATAGGATAGAGAATAGGATAGGATAGAGGATAGGATAGGATAGAGGATAGGATAGGATTGTGGGTACGATAGGATAGTGGATAGGGTAGGATAGAGGATAGGATAGGATAGAGGATATGATAGGATAGAGGATAGGTTAGGATAGAGGATAGGATAGGATAGAGAATAGGATATAGGATTGGATAGGATAGAGGATAGAATAGGATAGAGGATAAGATAGGATAGAGGATAGGATATGATAGAGGATAGGATAGGATAGAGGATAGGATAGGATAGAGGATAGGATAGGATAGAGGATAGGATAGGGTAGAGGATAGGATAGGATAGAGAATAGGATAGGATAGAGGATAGGATAGCATAGAGGATAGGATAGGATAAACGATAGAATAGGATAGATGATAGGATAGGATAGAGGATAGGATAGGATAGAGGATAGGATAGGATAGAGGATAGGATAGGATAGAGGATAGGATAGGATAGTGGATTGGATAGGATAGAGGATAGGATACGATAGAGGATAGGATAGGATAGAGAATAGGATATAGGATTGGCTAGGACAGAGGATAGAATAGGATAGAGGATAGGATAGGATAGAGGATATGATATGATAGAGGATAGGATAGGATAGAGGATAGGATAGAATAGTGGATAGGATAGGATGGAGGATAGGATAGAGGATAGGATAGAGGATAGGATAGGATAGAGGATAGGATACGATAGAGGATAGGATAGGATAGAGGATAGGAAAGGATAAACGATAGAATAGGATAGATGATAGGATAGGATAGAGGATAGGATAGGATAGAGGATAGGATAGGATAGAGGATAGGATAGGATAGAGGATAGGATAGGATAGTGGATTGGATAGGATAGAGGATAGGATACGATAGAGGATAGGATAGGATAGAGAATAGGATATAGGATTGGCTAGGACAGAGGATAGAATAGGATAGAGGATAGGATAGGATAGAGGATAGGATAGGATAGAGGATAGGATAGGATAGAGAATAGGATAGGATAGGGGATAGGATAGGATAGAGGATAGGATACGATAGAGGGTAGGATAGGATACAGGATAGGATAGGATAGAGAATAGGATAGGATAGAGGATAGGATAGTATAGAGGATACGATATAGGATTGGATAGGATAGAGGATAGGATAGGATAGAGGATAGGATAGGGTAGAGGATAGGATAGGATAGAGGATAGGATAGGATAGAGGATAGGATAGGGTAGAGGATAGGATAGGATAGAGGATAATATACGGTAGAGGATAGGATAGGATAGAGGATAGGATAGGATAAACGATAGGATAGGATAGAGGATAAGATAGGATAGAGGATAGGATAAGATAGAGGATAGGATAGGATAGTGGATAGGATAGGATAGAGGATAGGATAGGATAGAGGATAGGATAGGATAGAGGATAGGATAGGATAGAGAATAGGATATAGGATTGGATAGGATAGCGGATAGGATAGGATAGAGGATAGGATAGGATAGAGGATAGGATATGATAGAGGATAGGATAGGATAGAGGATAGGATAGGATAGGATAGAGGATAGGATAGGATAGAGGATAGGATAGGATGGAGAATAGGATATAGGATTGGATAGGATAGAAAATAGGATATAGGATTGGATAGGATAGATGATAGAATAGTATAGAGGATAGGATAGGATAGAGGATAGGATATGATAGAGGATAGGATAGGATAGAGGATAGGATAGGGTAGAGGATAGGATAGGATAGAGAATAGGATAGGATAGAGGATAGGATAGCATAGAGGATAGGATAGGATTGAGGGTAGGATAGGATAGTGGATAGGATAGGATAGAGGATTGGATAGGATAGAGGATATGATATGATAGAGGATAGGATAGGATAGAGGATAGGATAGGATAGTGGATTGGATAGGATAGAGGATAGGATACGATAGAGGATAGGATAGGATAGAGAATAGGATATAGGATTGGCTAGGACAGAGGATAGAATAGGATAGAGGATAGGATCGGATAGAGGATATGATATGATAGAGGATAGGATAGGATAGAGGATAGGATAGAATAGTGGATAGGATAGGATGGAGGATAGGATAGAGGATAGGATAGAGGATAGGATAGGATAGAGGATAGGATACGATAGAGGATAGGATAGGATAGAGGATAGGAAAGGATAAACGATAGAATAGGATAGATGATATAATAGGATAGAGGATAGGATAGGATAGAGGATAGGATAGGATAGAGGATAGGATAGGATAGAGGATAGGATAGGATAGTGGATTGGATAGGATAGAGGATAGGATACGATAGAGGATAGGATAGGATAGAGAATAGGATATAGGATTGGCTAGGACAGAGGATAGAATAGGATAGAGGATAGGATAGGATAGAGGATAGGATAGGATAGAGGATAGGATAGGATAGAGAATAGGATAGGATAGGGGATAGGATAGGATAGAGGATAGGATACGATAGAGGGTAGGATAGGATACAGGATAGGATAGGATAGAGAATAGGATAGGATAGAGGATAGGATAGGATAGAGGATACGATATAGGATTGGATAGGATAGAGGATAGGATAGGATAGAGGATAGGATAGGGTAGAGGATAGGATAGGATAGAGGATAGGATAGGATAGAGGATAGGATAGGGTAGAGGATAGGATAGGATAGAGGATAATATACGGTAGAGGATAGGATAGGATAGAGGATAGGATAGGATAGAGGATAGGATAGGATAAACGATAGGATAGGATAGAGGATAAGATAGGATAGAGGATAGGATAAGATAGAGGATAGGATAGGATAGTGGATAGGATAGGATAGAGGATAGGATAGGATAGAGGATAGGATAGGATAGAGGATAGGATAGGATAGAGAATAGGATATAGGATTGGATAGGATAGCGGATAGGATAGGATAGAGGATAGGATAGGATAGAGGATAGGATATGATAGAGGATAGGATAGGATAGAGGATAGGATAGGATAGGATAGAGGATAGGATAGGATAGAGGATAGGATAGGATGGAGAATAGGATATAGGATTGGATAGGATAGAAAATAGGATATAGGATTGGATAGGATAGATGATAGAATAGTATAGAGGATAGGATAGGATAGAGGATAGGATATGATAGAGGATAGGATAGGAAAGAGGATAGGATAGGCTAGAGGATAGGATAGGATAGAGAATAGGATAGGATAGAGGATAGGATAGCATAGAGGATAGGATAGGATTGAGGGTAGGATAGGATAGTGGATAGGATAGGATAGAGGATTGGATAGGATAGAGGATATGATATGATAGAGGATAGGATAGGATAGAGGATAGGATAGGATAGCGGATAGGATAGGATAGAGGATAGGATATGATAGAGGATAGGATAGGATAGAGGATAGGATAGGATAGAGGATAGGATAGGATAGAGGATAGGATAGGATAGAGGATATGATAGGATAGGGGATAGGATAGGATAGAGGATAGGATAGAGGATAGGATAGAGGATAGAATAGGATAGAGGATAGGATAGAGGATAGGATAGAGGATAGGATAGAGGATAGAATAGGATAGAGGATAGGATAGGATAGCGGATAGGATATGTTAGAGGATAGAGAATAGGATATAGGATTGGATAGGATAGCGGATAGGATAGGATAGAGGATAGGATAGGATAGAGGATAGGATATGACAGAGGATAGGATATAGGATTGGATAGAATGGAGGATAGGATAGAGGATAGGATAGGATAGAGGATAGGATATGATAGAGGACAGGATATAGGATTGGATAGAATAGAGGATAGGATAGATGATAGGATAGGATAGAGGATAGGATATGATACAGGATAGGATAGGATAGAGAATAGGATAGGATAGAGGATAGGATAGGGTAGAGGATAGGATAGGATAGAGGATAGGATACGATAGAGGATAGGATAGGATAGAGAATAGGATATAGGATTGGATATAATAGAGGATAGAATAGGATAGAGGATAGAATAGGATAGAGGATAGGATAGGATAGAGGATAGGATAGGATAGAGGATAGGATAGGATAGAGAATAGGATAGGATAGAGGATAGGATAGGATAGAGGATAGGATACGATAGAGGGTAGGATAGGATACAGGATAGGATAGGATAGAGGATATGATAGGATAGAGGATAGGATATAGGATTGGATAGGATAGAGGATAGAATTGGATAGAGGATAAGATAGGATAGAGGATAGGATATGATAGAGGATAGGATAGGATAGGATAGAGGATAGGATAGGATAGATGATAGGATAGGATAGAGGATAGGATAGGATAGAGAATAGGATAGGATAGAGGATAGGATATAGGATTGGATAGAATGGAGGATAGGATAGAGGATAGGATAGGATAGAGGATAGGATATGATAGAGGACAGGATATAGGATTGGATAGAATAGAGGATAGGATAGATGATAGGATAGGATAGAGGATAGGATATGATACAGGATAGGATAGGATAGAGAATAGGATAGGATAGAGGATAGGATAGGGTAGAGGATAGGATAGGATAGAGGATAGGATACGATAGAGGATAGGATAGGGTGGAGAATAGGATAGGATGGAGGATTGGGTAGGATACAGGATAGGATACGGTAGAGGATAGGATAGGATAGCGAACACGATAGAGGATTGGATAGGATAGAGGATAGGATAGGATAGAGTATAGGATAGGATAGAGGATAGGATAGGATAGAGGATAGGATAGGATAGAGAATAGGATAGGATAGAGGATAGGATAGGATAGGATAGAGGATAGGATAGGATTGAGGGTACGATAGGATAGTGGATAGGATAGGATAGAGGATAGGATAGGATAGAGGATATGATAGGATAGAGGATAGGATATAGGATTGGATAGGATAGAGGATAGAATTGGATAGAGGATAAGATAGGATAGAGGATAGGATATGATAGAGGATAGGATAGGATAGGATAGAGGATAGGATAGGATAGATGATAGGATAGGATAGAGGATAGGATAGGATAGAGAATAGGATAGGATAGAGGATAGGATAGGATAGAAGATAGGATAGGATTGAGGGTACGATAGGATAGTGGATAGGATAGGATAGAGGATAGGATAGGATAGAGGATATGATAGGATAGAGGATAGGATAGGATAGAGGATAGGATAGAATAGTGGATAGGATAGGATAGAGGATAGGATAGAGGATAGGATAGAGGATAGGATAGAGGATAGGATAGGATAGAGGATAGGATACGATAGAGGATAGGATAGGATAGAGGATAGGAAAGGATAAACGATAGGATAGGATAGAGGATAGGATAGGATAGAGGATAGGATATGATAGAGGATAGGATAGGATAGAGGATAGGATAGGATAGAGGATAGGATAGGATAGAGGATAGGATACGATAGAGGATAGGATAGGATAGAGAATAGGGTATAGGATTGGATAGGATAGCGGATAGGATAGGATAGAGGATAGGATAGGATAGAGGATAGGATAGGATAGAGGATAGGATATGATAGAGGATAGGATAGGATAGAGGATAGGATAGGATAGGATAGAGGATAGGATAGGATAGAGGATAGGATAGGATGGAGAATAGGATATAGGATTGGATAGGATAGAAAATAGGATATAGGATTGGATAGGATAGATGATAGAATAGTATAGAGGATAGGATAGGATAGAGGATAGGATATGATAGAGGATAGGATAGGATAGAGGATAGGATAGGGTAGATGATAGGATAGGATAGAGAATAGGATAGGATAGAGGATAGGATAGCATAGAGGATAGGATAGGATTGAGGGTAGGATAGGATAGTGGATAGGATAGGATAGAGGATTGGATAGGATAGAGGATATGATATGATAGAGGATAGGATAGGATAGAGGATAGGATAGGATAGCGGATAGGATAGGATAGAGGATAGGATATGATAGAGGATAGGATAGGATAGAGGATATAATAGGATAGAGGATAGGATAGGATAGAGGATAGGATAGGATAGAGGATATGATAGAATAGGGGATAGGATAGGATAGAGGATAGGATAGAGGATAGGATAGAGGATAGAATAGGATAGAGGATAGGATAGAGGATAGGATAGAGGATAGGATAGAGGATAGAATAGGATAGAGGATAGGATAGGATAGCGGATAGGATATGTTAGAGGATAGAGAATAGGATATAGGATTGGATAGGATAGCGGATAGGATAGGATAGAGGATAGGATAGGATAGAGGATAGGATATGATAGAGGATAGGATATAGGATTGGATAGAATGGAGGATAGGATAGAGGATAGGATAGGATAGAGGATAGGATATGATAGAGGACAGGATATAGGATTGGATAGAATAGAGGATAGGATAGATGATAGGATAGGATAGAGGATAGGATATGATACAGGATAGGATAGGATAGAGAATAGGATAGGATAGAGGATAGGATAGGGTAGAGGATAGGATAGGATAGAGGATAGGATACGATAGAGGATAGGATAGGATAGAGAATAGGATATAGGATTGGATAGGATAGAGGATAGAATAGGATAGAGGATAGAATAGGATAGAGGATAGGATAGGATAGAGGATAGGATAGGATAGAGGATAGGATAGGATAGAGAATAGGATAGGATAGAGGATAGGATAGGATAGAGGATAGGATACGATAGAGGGTAGGATAGGATACAGGATAGGATAGGATAGAGGATATGATAGGATAGAGGATAGGATATAGGATTGGATAGGATAGAGGATAGAATTGGATAGAGGATAAGATAGGATAGAGGATAGGATATGATAGAGGATAGGATAGGATAGGATAGAGGATAGGATAGGATAGATGATAGGATAGGATAGAGGATAGGATAGGATAGAGAATAGGATAGGATAGAGGATAGGATATAGGATTGGATAGAATGGAGGATAGGATAGAGGATAGGATAGGATAGAGGATAGGATATGATAGAGGACAGGATATAGGATTGGATAGAATAGAGGATAGGATAGATGATAGGATAGGATAGAGGATAGGATATGATACAGGATAGGATAGGATAGAGAATAGGATAGGATAGAGGATAGGATAGGGTAGAGGATAGGATAGGATAGAGGATAGGATACGATAGAGGATAGGATAGGGTGGAGAATAGGATAGGATGGAGGATTGGGTAGGATAGAGGATAGGATACGGTAGAGGATAGGATAGGATAGCGAACACGATAGAGGATTGGATAGGATAGAGGATAGGATAGGATAGAGTATAGGATAGGATAGAGGATAGGATAGGATAGAGGATAGGATAGGATAGAGAATAGGATAGGATAGAGGATAGGATAGGATAGGATAGAGGATAGGATAGGATTGAGGGTACGATAGGATAGTGGATAGGATAGGATAGAGGATAGGATAGGATAGAGGATATGATAGGATAGAGGATAGGATATAGGATTGGATAGGATAGAGGATAGAATTGGATAGAGGATAAGATAGGATAGAGGATAGGATATGATAGAGGATAGGATAGGATAGGATAGAGGATAGGATAGGATAGATGATAGGATAGGATAGAGGATAGGATAGGATAGAGAATAGGATAGGATAGAGGATAGGATAGGATAGAAGATAGGATAGGATTGAGGGTACGATAGGATAGTGGATAGGATAGGATAGAGGATAGGATAGGATAGAGGATATGATAGGATAGAGGATAGGATAGGATAGAGGATAGGATAGAATAGTGGATAGGATAGGATAGAGGATAGGATAGAGGATAGGATAGAGGATAGGATAGAGGATAGGATAGGATAGAGGATAGGATACGATAGAGGATAGGATAGGATAGAGGATAAGAAAGGATAAACGATAGGATAGGATAGAGGATAGGATAGGATAGAGGATAGGATATGATAGAGGATAGGATAGGATAGAGGATAGGATAGGATAGAGGATAGGATAGGATAGAGGATAGGATACGATAGAGGATAGGATAGGATAGAGAATAGGGTATAGGATTTGATAGGATAGCGGATAGGATAGGATAGAGGATAGGATAGGATAGAGGATAGGATATGATAGAGGATAGGATAGGATAGAGGATAGGATACGATAGAGGATAGGATAGGATAGCGGATCGGATATGTTAGAAGATAGGATAGGACAGAGGATAGGATAGGATAGGGGATAGGATAGGATAGAGGATAGGATAGGATAGAGGATAGGATACGATAGAGGATAGGATAGGATAGAGAATAGGATGTAGGATTGGATAGGATAGCGGATAGGATACGATAGAGGGTAGGATAGGATACAGGATAGGATAGGATAGAGAATAGGATAGGATAGAGGATAGGATAGGATAGAGGATACGATATAGGATTGGATAGGATAGAGGATAGGATAGGATAGAGGATAGGATAGGGTAGAGGATAGGATAGGATAGAGGATAGGATAGGAAAGAGGATAGGATAGGGTAGAGGATAGGATAGGATAGAGGATAATATACGGTAGAGGATAGGATAGGATAGAGGATAGGATAGGATAAACGATAGGATAGGATAGAGGATAAGATAGGATAGAGGATAGGATAAGATAGAGGATAGGATAGGATAGTGGATAGGATAGGATAGAGGATAGGATAGGATAGAGGATAGGATAGGATAGAGGATAGGATAGGATAAAGAATAGGATATAGGATTGGATAGGATAGCGGATAGGATAGGATAGAGGATAGGATAGGATAGAGGATAGGATATGATAGAGGATAGGATAGGATAGAGGATAGGATAGGATAGGATAGAGGATAGGATAGGATAGAGGATAGGATAGGATGGAGAATAGGATATAGGATTGGATAGGATAGAAAATAGGATATAGGATTGGATAGGATAGATGATAGAATAGTATAGAGGATAGGATAGGATAGAGGATAGGATATGATAGAGGATAGGATAGGATAGAGGATAGGATAGGGTAGAGGATAGGATAGGATAGAGAATAGGATAGGATAGAGGATAGGATAGCATAGAGGATAGGATAGGATTGAGGGTAGGATAGGATAGTGGATAGGATAGGATAGAGGATTGGATAGGATAGAGGATATGATATGATAGAGGATAGGATAGGATAGAGGATAGGATAGGATAGCGGATAGGATAGGATAGAGGATAGGATATGATAGAGGATAGGATAGGATAGAGGATAGGATAGGATAGAGGATAGGATAGGATAGAGGATAGGATAGGATAGAGGATATGATAGGATAGGGGATAGGATATGATAGAGGACAGGATATAGGATTGGATAGAATAGAGGATAGGATAGATGATAGGATAGGATAGAGGATAGGATATGATACAGGATAGGATAGGATAGAGAATAGGATAGGATAGAGGATAGAATAGGGTAGAGGATAGGATAGGATAGAGGATAGGATACGATAGAGGATAGGATAGGATAGAGAATAGGATATAGGATTGGATAGGATAGAGGATAGAATAGGATAGAGGATAGAATAGGATAGAGGATAGGATAGGATAGAGGATAGGATAGGATAGAGGATAGGATAGGATAGAGAATAGGATAGGATAGAGGATAGGATAGGATAGAGGATAGGATACGATAGAGGGTAGGATAGGATACAGGATAGGATAGGATAGAGAATAGGATAGGATAGAGGATAGGATAGGATGGAGGATTGGGTAGGATAGACGATAGCATACGATAGAGGATAGGATAGGGTGGAGAATAGGATAGGATGGAGGATTGGGTAGGATAGAGGATAGGATACGGTAGAGGATAGGATAGGATAGCGAACACGATAGAGGATTGGATAGGATAGAGGATAGGATAGGATAGAGTATAGGATAGGATAGAGGATAGGATAGGATAGAGGATAGGATAGGATAGAGAATAGGATAGGATAGAGGATAGGATAGGATAGGATAGAGGATAGGATAGGATTGAGGGTACGATAGGATAGTGGATAGGATAGGATAGAGGATAGGATAGGATAGAGGATATGATAGGATAGAGGATAGGATATAGGATTGGATAGGATAGAGGATAGAATTGGATAGAGGATAAGATAGGATAGAGGATAGGATATGATAGAGGATAGGATAGGATAGGATAGAGGATAGGATAGGATAGAGGATAGGATAGGATAGAGGATAGGATAAGATAGAGAATAGGATAGGATAGAGGATAGGATAGGATAGAAGATAGGATAGGATTGAGGGTACGATAGGATAGTGGATAGGATAGGATAGAGGATAGGATAGGATAGAGGATATGATAGGATAGAGGATAGGATAGGATAGAGGATAGGATAGAATAGTGGATAGGATAGGATAGAGGATAGGATAGAGGATAGGATAGAGGATAGGATAGAGGATAGGATAGGATAGAGGATAGGATACGATAGAGGATAAGATAGGATAGAGGATAGGAAAGGATAAACGATAGGATAGGATAGAGGATAGGATAGGATAGAGGATAGGATAGGATAGAGGATAGGATAGGATAGAGGATAGGATAGGATAGAGAATAGGATAGGATAGAGGATAGGATATGATAGAGGATAGGATAGGATAGAGGATAGGATAGGATAGAGGATAGGATAGGATAGAGGATAGGATACGATAGAGGATAGGATAGGATAGAGAATAGGGTATAGGATAGGATAGGATAGCGGATAGGATAGGATAGAGGATAGGATAGGATAGAGGATAGGATATGATAGAGGATAGGATAGGATAGAGGATAGGATACGATAGAGGATAGGATAGGATAGCGGATCGGATATGTTAGAAGATAGGATAGGACAGAGGATAGGATAGGATAGAGGATAGGATAGGATAGAGGATAGGATAGGATAGAGGATAGGATACGATAGAGGATAGGATAGGATATAGGATTGGATAGGATAGCGGATAGGATAGGATAGAGGATAGGATAGGATAGAGGATAGGATATGATAGAGGATAGGATAGGATAGAGGATAGGATACGATAGAGGATAGGATAGGATAGCGGATCGGATATCTTAGAGGATAGGATAGGATAGAGGATAGGATAGGATAGAGGATAGGATAGGATAGAGGATAGGATAGAGGATAGGATAGGATAGAGATAGGATAGGATAGAGGATAGGATAGGATAGAGGATAGGATAGAGGATAGGATAGAGGATAGAATAGGATAGAGGATAGGATAGAGGATAGGATAGAGGATAGGATAGAGGATAGAATAGGATAGAGGATAGGATAGGATAGCGGATAGGATATGTTAGAGGATAGAGAATAGGATATAGGATTGGATAGGATAGCGGATAGGATAGGATAGAGGATAGGATAGGATAGAGGATAGGATATGATAGAGGATAGGATATAGGATTGGATAGAATGGAGGATAGGATAGAGGATAGGATAGGATAGAGGATAGGATATGATAGAGGACAGGATATAGGATTGGATAGAATAGAGGATAGGATAGATGATAGGATAGGATAGAGGATAGGATATGATACAGGATAGGATAGGATAGAGAATAGGATAGGATAGAGGATAGGATAGGGTAGAGGATAGGATAGGATAGAGGATAGGATACGATAGAGGATAGGATAGGATAGAGAATAGGATATAGGATTGGATAGGATAGAGGATAGAATAGGATAGAGGATAGAATAGGATAGAGGATAGGATAGGATAGAGGATAGGATAGGATAGAGGATAGGATAGGATAGAGAATAGGATAGGATAGAGGATAGGATAGGATAGAGGATAGGATACGATAGAGGGTAGGATAGGATACAGGATAGGATAGGATAGAGGATATGATAGGATAGAGGATAGGATATAGGATTGGATAGGATAGAGGATAGAATTGGATAGAGGATAAGATAGGATAGAGGATAGGATATGATAGAGGATAGGATAGGATAGGATAGAGGATAGGATAGGATAGATGATAGGATAGGATAGAGGATAGGATAGGATAGAGAATAGGATAGGATAGAGGATAGGATATAGGATTGGATAGAATGGAGGATAGGATAGAGGATAGGATAGGATAGAGGATAGGATATGATAGAGGACAGGATATAGGATTGGATAGAATAGAGGATAGGATAGATTATAGGATAGGATAGAGGATAGGATATGATACAGGATAGGATAGGATAGAGAATAGGATAGGATAGAGGATAGGATAGGGTAGAGGATAGGATAGGATAGAGGATAGGATACGATAGAGGATAGGATAGGGTGGAGAATAGGATAGGATGGAGGATTGGGTAGGATAGAGGATAGGATACGGTAGAGGATAGGATAGGATAGCGAACACGATAGAGGATTGGATAGGATAGAGGATAGGATAGGATAGAGTATAGGATAGGATAGAGGATAGGATAGGATAGAGGATAGGATAGGATAGAGAATAGGATAGGATAGAGGATAGGATAGGATAGGATAGAGGATAGGATAGGATTGAGGGTACGATAGGATAGTGGATAGGATAGGATAGAGGATAGGATAGGATAGAGGATATGATAGGATAGAGGATAGGATATAGGATTGGATAGGATAGAGGATAGAATTGGATAGAGGATAAGATAGGATAGAGGATAGGATATGATAGAGGATAGGATAGGATAGGATAGAGGATAGGATAGGATAGATGATAGGATAGGATAGAGGATAGGATAGGATAGAGAATAGGATAGGATAGAGGATAGGATAGGATAGAAGATAGGATAGGATTGAGGGTACGATAGGATAGTGGATAGGATAGGATAGAGGATAGGATAGGATAGAGGATATGATAGGATAGAGGATAGGATAGGATAGAGGATAGGATAGAATAGTGGATAGGATAGGATAGAGGATAGGATAGAGGATAGGATAGAGGATAGGATAGAGGATAGGATAGAGGATAGGATAGGATAGAGGATAGGATACGATAGAGGATAGGATAGGATAGAGGATAGGAAAGGATAAACGATAGGATAGGATAGAGGATAGGATAGGATAGAGGATAGGATATGATAGAGGATAGGATAGGATAGAGGATAGGATAGGATAGAGGATAGGATAGGATAGAGGATAGGATACGATAGAGGATAGGATAGGATAGAGAATAGGGTATAGGATTGGATAGGATAGCGGATAGGATAGGATAGAGGATAGGATAGGATAGAGGATAGGATATGATAGAGGATAGGATAGGATAGAGGATAGGATACGATAGAGGATAGGATAGGATAGCGGATCGGATATGTTAGAAGATAGGATAGGACAGAGGATAGGATAGGATAGAGGATAGGATAGGATAGAGGATAGGATAGGATAGAGGATAGGATACGATAGAGGATAGGATAGGATAGAGAATAGGATGTAGGATTGGATAGGATAGCGGATAGGATACGATAGAGGGTAGGATAGGATACAGGATAGGATAGGATAGAGAATAGGATAGGATAGAGGATAGGATAGGATAGAGGATACGATATAGGATTGGATAGGATAGAGGATAGGATAGGATAGAGGATAGGATAGGGTAGAGGATAGGATAGGATAGAGGATAGGATAGGATAGAGGATAGGATAGGGTAGAGGATAGGATAGGATAGAGGATAATATACGGTAGAGGATAGGATAGGATAGACGATAGGATAGGATAGAGGATAGGATAGGATAAACGATAGGATAGGATAGAGGATAAGATAGGATAGAGGATAGGATAAGATAGAGGATAGGATAGGATAGTGGATAGGATAGGATAGAGGATAGGATAGGATAGAGGATAGGATAGGATAGAGGATAGGATAGGATAAAGAATAGGATATAGGATTGGATAGGATAGCGGATAGGATAGGATAGAGGATAGGATAGGATAGAGGATAGGATATGATAGAGGATAGGATAGGATAGAGGATAGGATAGGATAGGATAGAGGATAGGATAGGATAGAGGATAGGATAGGATGGAGAATAGGATATAGGATTGGATAGGATAGAAAATAGGATATAGGATTGGATAGGATAGATGATAGAATAGTATAGAGGATAGGATAGGATAGAGGATAGGATATGATAGAGGATAGGATAGGATAGAGGATAGGATAGGGTAGAGGATAGGATAGGATAGAGAATAGGATAGGATAGAGGATAGGATAGCATAGAGGATAGGATAGGATTGAGGGTAGGATAGGATAGTGGATAGGATAGGATAGAGGATTGGATAGGATAGAGGATATGATATGATAGAGGATAGGATAGGATAGAGGATAGGATAGGATAGCGGATAGGATAGGATAGAGGATAGGATATGATAGAGGATAGGATAGGATAGAGGATAGGATAGGATAGAGGATAGGATAGGATAGAGGATAGGATAGGATAGAGGATATGATAGGATAGGGGATAGGATATGATAGAGGACAGGATATAGGATTGGATAGAATAGAGGATAGGATAGATGATAGGATAGGATAGAGGATAGGATATGATACAGGATAGGATAGGATAGAGAATAGGATAGGATAGAGGATAGAATAGGGTAGAGGATAGGATAGGATAGAGGATAGGATACGATAGAGGATAGGATAGGATAGAGAATAGGATATAGGATTGGATAGGATAGAGGATAGAATAGGATAGAGGATAGAATAGGATAGAGGATAGGATAGGATAGAGGATAGGATAGGATAGAGGATAGGATAGGATAGAGAATAGGATAGGATAGAGGATAGGATAGGATAGAGGATAGGATAGGATAGACGATAGCATACGATAGAGGATAGGATAGGGTGGAGAATAGGATAGGATGGAGGATTGGGTAGGATAGAGGATAGGATACGGTAGAGGATAGGATAGGATAGCGAACACGATAGAGGATTGGATAGGATAGAGGATAGGATAGGATAGAGTATAGGATAGGATAGAGGATAGGATAGGATAGAGGATAGGATAGGATAGAGAATAGGATAGGATAGAGGATAGGATAGGATAGGATAGAGGATAGGTTAGGATTGAGGGTACGATAGGATAGTGGATAGGATAGGATAGAGGATAGGATAGGATAGAGGATATGATAGGATAGAGGATAGGATATAGGATTGGATAGGATAGAGGATAGAATTGGATAGAGGATAAGATAGGATAGAGGATAGGATATGATAGAGGATAGGATAGGATAGGATAGAGGATAGGATAGGATAGAGGATAGGATAGGATAGAGGATAGGATAAGATAGAGAATAGGATAGGATAGAGGATAGGATAGGATAGAAGATAGGATAGGATTGAGGGTACGATAGGATAGTGGATAGGATAGGATAGAGGATAGGATAGGATAGAGGATATGATAGGATAGAGGATAGGATAGGATAGAGGATAGGATAGAATAGTGGATAGGATAGGATAGAGGATAGGATAGAGGATAGGATAGAGGATAGGATAGAGGATAGGATAGGATAGAGGATAGGATACGATAGAGGATAGGATAGGATAGAGAATAGGATAGGATAGAGGATAGGATATGATAGAGGATAGGATAGGATAGAGGATAGGATAGGATAGAGGATAGGATAGGATAGAGGATAGGATACGATAGAGGATAGGATAGGATAGAGAATAGGGTATAGGATAGGATAGGATAGCGGATAGGATAGGATAGAGGATAGGATAGGATAGAGGATAGGATATGATAGAGGATAGGATAGGATAGAGGATAGGATACGATAGAGGATAGGATAGGATAGCGGATCGGATATGTTAGAAGATAGGATAGGACAGAGGATAGGATAGGATAGAGGATAGGATAGGATAGAGGATAGGATAGGATAGAGGATAGGATACGATAGAGGATAGGATAGGATATAGGATTGGATAGGATAGCGGATAGGATAGGATAGAGGATAGGATAGGATAGAGGATAGGATATGATAGAGGATAGGATAGGATAGAGGATAGGATACGATAGAGGATAGGATAGGATAGCGGATCGGATATCTTAGAGGATAGGATAGGATAGGGGATAGGATAGGATAGAGGATAGGATAGGATAGAGGATAGGATAGGATAGAGATAGGATAGGATAGAGGATAGGATAGGATAGAGGATAGGATAGGTTGAGGATAGGATAGGATAGAGGATAGGATAGGATAGCGGATAGGATATGTTAGAGGATAGGATAGGATAGAGGATAGGATAGGATAGAGGATAGGATAGGATAGAGGATAGGATAGGATAGAGGATAGGATAGGATAGAGGATAGGATAGGATAGAGAATAGGATAGGATAGAGGATAGGATAGGATAGAGGATAGGATAGGATTGAGGGTACGATAGGATAGTGGATAGGGTAGGATAGAGGATAGGATAGGATAGAGGATATGATAGGATAGAGGATAGGTTAGGATAGAGGATAGGATAGGATAGAGAATAGGATATAGGATTGGATAGGATAGAGGATAGAATAGGATAGAGGATAAGATAGGATAGAGGATAGGATATGATAGAGGATAGGATAGGATAGAGGATAGGATAGGATAGAGGATAGGATAGGGTAGAGGATAGGATAGGATAGAGAATAGGATAGGATAGAGGATAGGATAGGATAGAGGATATGATAGGATAGAGGATAGGTTAGGATAGAGGATAGGATAGGATAGAGAATAGGATATAGGATTGGATAGGATAGAGGATAGAATAGGATAGAGGATAAGATAGGATAGAGGATAGGATATGATAGAGGATAGGATAGGATAGAGGATAGGATAGGATAGAGGATAGGATAGGGTAGAGGATAGGATAGGATAGAGAATAGGATAGGATAGAGGATAGGATAGCCTAGAGGATAGGATAGGATTGAGGGTAGGATAGGATAGTGGATAGGATAGGATAGAGGATAGGATAGGATAGAGGATATGATATGATAGAGGATAGGATAGGATAGAGGATAGGATAGAATAGTGGATAGGATAGGATGGAGGATAGGATAGAGGATAGGATAGAGGATAGGATAGGATAGAGGATAGGATACGATAGAGGATAGGATAGGATAGAGGATAGGAAACGATAAACGATAGAATAGGATAGATGATAGGATAGGATAGAGGATAGGATAGGATAGAGGATAGGATAGGATAGAGGATAGGATAGGATAGTGGATTGGATAGGATAGAGGATAGGATACGATAGAGGATAGGATAGGATAGAGAATAGGATATAGGATTGGCTAGGACAGAGGATAGAATAGGATAGAGGATAGGATAGGATAGAGGATAGGATAGGATAGAGGATAGGATAGGATAGAGAATAGGATAAGATAGAGGATAGGATAGGATAGAGGATAGGATACGATAGAGGGTAGGATAGGATACAGGATAGGATAGGATAGAGAATAGGATAGGATAGAGGATAGGATAGGATAGAGGATACGATATAGGATTGGATAGGATAGAGGATAGGATAGGATAGAGGATAGGATAGGGTAGAGGATAGGATAGGATAGAGGATAGGATAGGATAGAGGATAGGATAGGGTTGAGGATAGGATAGGATAGAGGATAATATACGGTAGAGGATAGGATAGGATAGAGGATAGGATAGGATAGAGGATAGGATAGGATAAACGATAGGATAGGATAGAGGATATGATATGATAGAGGATAGGATAGGATAGAGGATAGGACAGGATAGCGGATAGGATAGGATAGAGGATAGGATATGATAGAGGATAGGATAGGATAGAGGATAGGATAGGATAGAGGATAGGATACGATAGAGGATAGGATAGGATAGAGAATAGGATATAGGATTGGATAGGATAGCGGATAGGATAGGATAGAGGATAGGATAGGATAGAGGATAGGATATGATAGAGGATAGGATAGGATAGAGGATAGGATACGATAGAGGATAGGATAGGATAGCGGATAAGGCGCCACGTCGTCCGTTGCGTGGTGCCTTCGGATAGAGTAGGTACGGGAGGGGGCCGCGTCCCCCCCTGGGTGGTATGCTAAGGCGGGGGCACACCGGATTGACATGCGCGCGCAGAGCACGGGTGCCCCCAGGAGTCTAGGGACGGACGGGGAGGAGTTAGTGGGTATACTCGGCGTTGCACCAACCAGCCGAGGAGTCCCACATAACCCGGACCACCCCCCCCCCCCGGGGGGGTTCGGGTATCCGTAACGAGATTACCTCCTCGGAAAAAAAAAAAAAAATAGGATAGGATAGCGGATCGGATATCTTAGAGGATAGGATAGGATAGAGGATAGGATAGGATAGAGATAGGATAGGATAGAGGATAGGATAGGATAGAGGATAGGATAGGTTGAGGATAGGATAGGATAGAGGATAGGATAGGATAGCGGATAGGATATGTTAGAGGATAGGATAGGATAGAGGATAGGATAGGATAGAGGATAGGATAGGATAGAGGATAGGATAGGATAGAGGATAGGATAGGATAGAGAATAGGATAGGATAGAGGATAGGATAGGATAGAGGATAGGATAGGATTGAGGGTACGATAGGATAGTGGATAGGGTAGGATAGAGGATAGGATAGGATAGAGGATATGATAGGATAGAGGATAGGTTAGGATAGAGGATAGGATAGGATAGAGAATAGGATATAGGATTGGATAGGATAGAGGATAGAATAGGATACAGGATAAGATAGGATAGAGGATAGGATATGATAGAGGATAGGATAGGATAGAGGATAGGATAGGATAGAGGATAGGATAGGATAGAGGATAGGATAGGGTAGAGGATAGGATAGGATAGAGAATAGGATAGGATAGAGGATAGGATAGCCTAGAGGATAGGATAGGATTGAGGGTAGGATAGGATAGTGGATAGGACAGGATAGAGGATAGGATAGGATAGAGGATATGATATGATAGAGGATAGGATAGGATAGAGGATAGGATAGAATAGTGGATAGGATAGGATGGAGGATAGGATAGAGGATAGGATAGAGGATAGGATAGGATAGAGGATAGGATACGATAGAGGATAGGATAGGATAGAGGATAGGAAAGGATAAACGATAGAATAGGATAGATGATAGGATAGGATAGAGGATAGGATAGGATAGAGGATAGGATAGGATAGAGGATAGGATAGGATAGTGGATTGGATAGGATAGAGGATAGGATACGATGGAGGATAGGATAGGATAGAGAATAGGATATAGGATTGGCTAGGACAGAGGATAGAATAGGATAGAGGATAGGATAGGATAGAGGATAGGATAGGATAGAGGATAGGATAGGATAGAGAATAGGATAGGATAGAGGATAGGATAGGATAGAGGATAGGATACGATAGAGGGTAGGATAGGATACAGGATAGGATAGGATAGAGAATAGGATAGGATAGAGGATAGGATAGGATAGAGGATACGATATAGGATTGGATAGGATAGAGGATAGGATAGGATAGAGGATAGGATAGGGTATGGGATAGGATAGGATAGAGGATAGGATAGGATAGAGGATAGGATAGGGTAGAGGATAGGATAGGATAGAGGATAATATACGGTAGAGGATAGGATAGGATAGAGGATAGGATAGGATAGAGGATAGGAAAGGATAAACGATAGAATAGGAAAGAGGATAGGATAGGATAGAGGATAGGATAGGATAGAGGATAGGATAGGATAAACGATAGGATAGGATAGAGGATATGATATGATAGAGGATAGGATAGGATAGAGGATAGGATACGATAGAGGATAGGATAGGATATAGGATTGGATAGGATAGCGGATAGGATAGGATAGAGGATAGGATAGGATAGAGGATAGGATATGATAGAGGATAGGATAGGATAGAGGATAGGATACGATAGAGGATAGGATAGGATAGCGGATCGGATATCTTAGAGGATAGGATAGGATAGGGGATAGGATAGGATAGAGGATAGGATAGGATAGAGGATAGGATAGGATAGAGATAGGATAGGATAGAGGATAGGATAGGATAGAGGATAGGATAGGTTGAGGATAGGATAGGATAGAGGATAGGATAGGATAGCGGATAGGATATGTTAGAGGATAGGATAGGATAGAGGATAGGATAGGATAGAGGATAGGATAGGATAGAGGATAGGATAGGATAGAGGATAGGATAGGATAGAGGATAGGATAGGATAGAGAATAGGATAGGATAGAGGATAGGATAGGATAGAGGATAGGATAGGATTGAGGGTACGATAGGATAGTGGATAGGGTAGGATAGAGGATAGGATAGGATAGAGGATATGATAGGATAGAGGATAGGTTAGGATAGAGGATAGGATAGGATAGAGAATAGGATATAGGATTGGATAGGATAGAGGATAGAATAGGATAGAGGATAAGATAGGATAGAGGATAGGATATGATAGAGGATAGGATAGGATAGAGGATAGGATAGGATAGAGGATAGGATAGGGTAGAGGATAGGATAGGATAGAGAATAGGATAGGATAGAGGATAGGATAGCCTAGAGGATAGGATAGGATTGAGGGTAGGATAGGATAGTGGATAGGATAGGATAGAGGATAGGATAGAGGATAGGATAGAGGATAGGATAGGATAGAGGATAGGATACGATAGAGGATAGGATAGGATAGAGGATAGGAAACGATAAACGATAGAATAGGATAGATGATAGGATAGGATAGAGGATAGGATAGGATAGAGGATAGGATAGGATAGAGGATAGGATAGGATAGTGGATTGGATAGGATAGAGGATAGGATACGATAGAGGATAGGATAGGATAGAGAATAGGATATAGGATTGGCTAGGACAGAGGATAGAATAGGATAGAGGATAGGATAGGATAGAGGATAGGATAGGATAGAGGATAGGATAGGATAGAGAATAGGATAAGATAGAGGATAGGATAGGATAGAGGATAGGATACGATAGAGGGTAGGATAGGATACAGGATAGGATAGGATAGAGAATAGGATAGGATAGAGGATAGGATAGGATAGAGGATACGATATAGGATTGGATAGGATAGAGGATAGGATAGGATAGAGGATAGGATAGGGTAGAGGATAGGATAGGATAGAGGATAGGATAGGATAGAGGATAGGATAGGGTTGAGGATAGGATAGGATAGAGGATAATATACGGTAGAGGATAGGATAGGATAGAGGATAGGATAGGATAGAGGATAGGATAGGATAAACGATAGGATAGGATAGAGGATATGATATGATAGAGGATAGGATAGGATAGAGGATAGGACAGGATAGCGGATAGGATAGGATAGAGGATAGGATATGATAGAGGATAGGATAGGATAGAGGATAGGATAGGATAGAGGATAGGATACGATAGAGGATAGGATAGGATAGAGAATAGGATATAGGATTGGATAGGATAGCGGATAGGATAGGATAGAGGATAGGATAGGATAGAGGATAGGATATGATAGAGGATAGGATAGGATAGAGGATAGGATACGATAGAGGATAGGATAGGATAGCGGATAAGGCGCCACGTCGTCCGTTGCGTGGTGCCTTCGGATAGAGTAGGTACGGGAGGGGGCCGCGTCCCCCCCTGGGTGGTATGCTAAGGCGGGGGCACACCGGATTGACATGCGCGCGCAGAGCACGGGTGCCCCCAGGAGTCTAGGGACGGACGGGGAGGAGTTAGTGGGTATACTCGGCGTTGCACCAACCAGCCGAGGAGTCCCACATAACCCGGACCACCCCCCCCCGGGGGGGTTCGGGTATCCGTAACGAGATTACCTCCTCGGAAAAAAAAAAAAAATAGGATAGGATAGCGGATCGGATATCTTAGAGGATAGGATAGGATAGAGGATAGGATAGGATAGAGATAGGATAGGATAGAGGATAGGATAGGATAGAGGATAGGATAGGTTGAGGATAGGATAGGATAGAGGATAGGATAGGATAGCGGATAGGATATGTTAGAGGATAGGATAGGATAGAGGATAGGATAGGATAGAGGATAGGATAGGATAGAGGATAGGATAGGATAGAGGATAGGATAGGATAGAGAATAGGATAGGATAGAGGATAGGATAGGATAGAGGATAGGATAGGATTGAGGGTACGATAGGATAGTGGATAGGGTAGGATAGAGGATAGGATAGGATAGAGGATATGATAGGATAGAGGATAGGTTAGGATAGAGGATAGGATAGGATAGAGAATAGGATATAGGATTGGATAGGATAGAGGATAGAATAGGATACAGGATAAGATAGGATAGAGGATAGGATATGATAGAGGATAGGATAGGATAGAGGATAGGATAGGATAGAGGATAGGATAGGATAGAGGATAGGATAGGGTAGAGGATAGGATAGGATAGAGAATAGGATAGGATAGAGGATAGGATAGCCTAGAGGATAGGATAGGATTGAGGGTAGGATAGGATAGTGGATAGGACAGGATAGAGGATAGGATAGGATAGAGGATATGATATGATAGAGGATAGGATAGGATAGAGGATAGGATAGAATAGTGGATAGGATAGGATGGAGGATAGGATAGAGGATAGGATAGAGGATAGGATAGGATAGAGGATAGGATACGATAGAGGATAGGATAGGATAGAGGATAGGAAAGGATAAACGATAGAATAGGATAGATGATAGGATAGGATAGAGGATAGGATAGGATAGAGGATAGGATAGGATAGAGGATAGGATAGGATAGTGGATTGGATAGGATAGAGGATAGGATACGATGGAGGATAGGATAGGATAGAGAATAGGATATAGGATTGGCTAGGACAGAGGATAGAATAGGATAGAGGATAGGATAGGATAGAGGATAGGATAGGATAGAGGATAGGATAGGATAGAGAATAGGATAGGATAGAGGATAGGATAGGATAGAGGATAGGATACGATAGAGGGTAGGATAGGATACAGGATAGGATAGGATAGAGAATAGGATAGGATAGAGGATAGGATAGGATAGAGGATACGATATAGGATTGGATAGGATAGAGGATAGGATAGGATAGAGGATAGGATAGGGTATGGGATAGGATAGGATAGAGGATAGGATAGGATAGAGGATAGGATAGGGTAGAGGATAGGATAGGATAGAGGATAATATACGGTAGAGGATAGGATAGGATAGAGGATAGGATAGGATAGAGGATAGGAAAGGATAAACGATAGAATAGGAAAGAGGATAGGATAGGATAGAGGATAGGATAGGATAGAGGATAGGATAGGATAAACGATAGGATAGGATAGAGGATATGATATGATAGAGGATAGGATAGGATAGAGGATAGGACAGGATAGCGGATAGGATAGGATAGAGGATAGGATAGGATTGAGGGTACGATAGGATAGTGGATAGGGTAGGATAGAGGATAGGATAGGATAGAGGATATGATAGGATAGAGGATAGGTTAGGATAGAGGATAGGATAGGATAGAGAATAGGATATAGGATTGGATAGGATAGAGGATAGAATAGGATACAGGATAAGATAGGATAGAGGATAGGATATGATAGAGGATAGGATAGGATAGAGGATAGGATAGGATAGAGGATAGGATAGGATAGAGGATAGGATAGGGTAGAGGATAGGATAGGATAGAGAATAGGATAGGATAGAGGATAGGATAGCCTAGAGGATAGGATAGGATTGAGGGTAGGATAGGATAGTGGATAGGACAGGATAGAGGATAGGATAGGATAGAGGATATGATATGATAGAGGATAGGATAGGATAGAGGATAGGATAGAATAGTGGATAGGATAGGATGGAGGATAGGATAGAGGATAGGATAGAGGATAGGATAGGATAGAGGATAGGATACGATAGAGGATAGGATAGGATAGAGGATAGGAAAGGATAAACGATAGAATAGGATAGATGATAGGATAGGATAGAGGATAGGATAGGATAGAGGATAGGATAGGATAGAGGATAGGATAGGATAGTGGATTGGATAGGATAGAGGATAGGATACGATGGAGGATAGGATAGGATAGAGAATAGGATATAGGATTGGCTAGGACAGAGGATAGAATAGGATAGAGGATAGGATAGGATAGAGGATAGGATAGGATAGAGGATAGGATAGGATAGAGAATAGGATAGGATAGAGGATAGGATAGGATAGAGGATAGGATACGATAGAGGGTAGGATAGGATACAGGATAGGATAGGATAGAGAATAGGATAGGATAGAGGATAGGATAGGATAGAGGATACGATATAGGATTGGATAGGATAGAGGATAGGATAGGATAGAGGATAGGATAGGGTATGGGATAGGATAGGATAGAGGATAGGATAGGATAGAGGATAGGATAGGGTAGAGGATAGGATAGGATAGAGGATAATATACGGTAGAGGATAGGATAGGATAGAGGATAGGAAAGGATAAACGATAGAATAGGAAAGAGGATAGGATAGGATAGAGGATAGGATAGGATAGAGGATAGGATAGGATAAACGATAGGATAGGATAGAGGATATGATATGATAGAGGATAGGATAGGATAGAGGATAGGACAGGATAGCGGATAGGATAGGATAGAGGATAGGATATGATAGAGGATAGGATAGGATAGAGGATAGGATAGGATAGAGGATAGGATAGGATAGAGGATAGGATAGGATAGAGGATATGATAGGATAGGGGATAGGATAGGATAGAGGATAGGATAGAGGATAGGATAGAGGATAGAATAGGATAGAGGATAGGATAGGATAGCGGATAGGATATGTTAGAGGATAGAGAATAGGATATAGGATTGGATAGGATAGCGGATAGGATAGGATAGAGGATAGGATATGATACAGGATAGGATAGGATAGAGAATAGGATAGGATAGAGGATAGGATAGGGTAGAGGATAGGATAGGATAGAGAATAGGATATAGGATTGGATAGGATAGCGGATAGGATAGGATAGAGGATAGGATAGGGTAGAGGATAGGATATGATACAGGATAGGATAGGATAGAGGATAGGATACGATAGAGGATAGGATACGATAGAGGATAGGATAGGATGGAGAATAGGATATAGGATTGGATAGGATGGAGGATAGAATAGGATAGAGGATAGGATAGGATAGAGGATAGGATAGTATAGAGGATAGGATAGGATAGTGGATAGGATAGGATAGAGGATAGGATAGGATAGAGGATAGGATAGGATAGAGGATAGGATAGGTTAGAGGATAGGATAGGATAGCGGATAGGATATGATAGAGGATAGGATACGATAGAGGATAGGATAGGATAGAGGATTGGAAAGGATAAACGATAGAATAGGATAGATGATAGGATAGGATAGAGGATAGGATAGGATAGAGGATAGGATAGGATAGAGGATAGGATAGAGGATAGGATAGGATAGTGGATTGGATAGGATAGAGGATAGGATACGATAGAGGATAGGATAGGATAGAGGATACGATATAGGATTGGATAGGATAGAGGATAGGATAGGATAGAGGATAGGATAGGGTAGAGGATAGGATAGGATAGAGGATAGGATAGGATAGAGGATAATATACGGTAGAGGATAGGATAGGATAGAGGATAGGATAGGATAGAGGATAGGATAGGATAGAGGATAGGATAGGATAGAGAATAGGATAGGATAGAGGATAGGATAGGATAGAGAATAGGATATAGGATTGGATAGGATAGCGGATAGGATAGGATAGAGGATAGGATAGGATAGAGGATAGGATATGATAGAGGATAGGATAGGATAGAGGATAGGATAGGATAGGATAGAGGATAGGATAGGATAGAGGATGGGATAACATGGAGAATAGGATATAGGATTGGATAGGATAGAAAATAGGATATAGGATTGGATAGGATAGATGATAGAATAGTATAGAGGATAGGATAGGATAGAGGATAGGATATGATAGAGGATAGGATAGGATAGAGGATAGGATAGGATAGAGGATAGGATAGGATAGAGGATAGGATAGGATAGAGGATAGGATAGGATAGGGGATAGGATAGGATAGAGGATAGGATAGAGGATAGGATAGAGGATAGAATAGGATAGAGGATAGGATAGGATAGCGGATAGGATATGTTAGAGGATAGAAAATAGGATATAGGATTGGATAGGATAGCGGATAGGATAGGATAGAGGATAGGATAGGATAGAGGATAGGATATGATAGAGGATAGGATATAGGATTGGATAGAATGGAGGATAGGATAGAGGATAGGATAGGATAGAGGATAGGATATGATAGAGGACAGGAGATAGGATTGGATAGAATAGAGGATAGGATAGATGATAGGATAGGATAGAGGATAGGATATGATACAGGATAGGATAGGATAGAGAATAGGATAGGATAGAGGATAGGATAAGGTAGAGGATAGGATAGGATAGAGGATAGGATACGATAGAGGATAGGATAGGATAGAGAATAGGATATAGGATTGGATAGGATAGAGGATAGAATAGGATAGAGGATAGGATAGGATAGAGAATAGGATAGGATAGAGGATAGGATAGGATAGAGGATAGGATAGGATAGAGGATAGGATAGGATAGAGAATAGGATATAAGATTGGATAGGATAGAGGATAGAATAGGATAGAGGATAGGATAGGATAGGATAGAGGATAGGATATGATAGAGGATAGGATAGGATAGAGGATAGGATAGGATAGAGGATAGAATAGGATAGAGGATAGGATAGGATAGAGAATAGGATAGGATAGAGGAAAGGATAGGATAGAGGATAGGATAGGTTAGAGAATAGGATATAGGATTGGATAGGATAGCGGATAGGATAGGATAGAGGATAGGATAGGATAGAGGATAGGATATGATAGAGGATAGGATAGGATAGAGGATAGGATATGATGCAGGATAGGATAGGATAGAGAATAGGATAGGATAGAGGATAGGATAGGGTAGAGGATAGGATAGGATAGAGAATAGGATATAGGATTGGATAGGATAGCGGATAGGATAGGATAGAGGATAGGATAGGGTAGAGGATAGGATATGATACAGGATAGGATAGGATAGAGGATAGGATACGATAGAGGATAGGATACGATAGAGGATAGGATAGGATGGAGAATAGGATATAGGATTGGATAGGATGGAGGATAGAATAGGATAGAGGATAGGATAGGATAGAGGATAGGATAGGATAGAGGATAGGATAGGATAGTGGATAGGATAGGATAGAGGATAGGATAGTATAGAGGATAGGATAGGATAGAGGATAGGATAGGTTAGAGGATAGGATAGGATAGCGGATAGGATATGATAGAGGATAGGATAGGATAGAGGATAGGATAGGATAGAGAATAGGTTAGGATAGAGGATAGGATAGGATAGAGGATAGGATACGATAGAGGGTAGGATAGGATACAGGATAGTGTAGGATAGAGAATAGGATAGGATAGAGGATAGGATAGGATAGAGGATACGATATAGGATTGGATAGGATAGAGGATAGGATAGGATAGAGGATAGGATAGGGTAGAGGATAGGATAGGATAGAGGATAATATACGGTAGAGGATAGGATAGGATAGAGGATAGGATAGGATAGAGGATAGGATAGGATAGAGGATAGCATATGATAGAGGATAGGATAGGATAGAGGATAGGATAGGATAGAGGATAGGATAAGATAGAGGATAGAATAGGATAGTGGATAGGATAGGATAGAGGATAGGATAGGATAGAGGATAGGATAGGATAGTGGATTGGATAGGATAGAGGATAGGATATGATACAGGATAGGATAGGATAGAGAATAGGATAGGATAGAGGATAGGATAGGGTAGAGGATAGGATAGTGGATAGGATAGGATAGAGGATAGGATATGATAGAGGATAGGATATAGGATTGGATAGAATGGAGGATAGGATAGAGGATAGGATAGGATAGAGGATAGGATATGATAGAGGACAGGATATAGGATTGGATAGAATAGAGGATAGGATAGATGATAGGATAGGATAGAGGATAGGATATGATACAGGATAGGATAGGATAGAGAATAGGATAGGATAGAGGATAGGATAGGGTAGAGGATAGGATAGGATAGAGGATAGGATACGATAGAGGATAGGATAGGATAGAGAATAGGATATAGGATTGGATAGGATAGAGGATAGAATAGGATAGAGGATAGAATAGGATAGAGGATAGGATAGGATAGAGGATAGGATAGGATAGAGGATAGGATAGGATAGAGAATAGGATAGGATAGAGGATAGGATAGGATAGAGGATAGGATACGATAGAGGGTAGGATAGGATACAGGATAGGATAGGATAGAGAATAGGATAGGATAGAGGATAGGATAGGATGGAGGATTGGTTAGGATAGACGATAGCATACGATAGAGGATAGGATAGGGTGGAGAATAGGATAGGATGGAGGATTGGGTAGGATAGAGGATAGGATACGGTAGAGGATAGGATAGGATAGCGAACACGATAGAGGATTGGATAGGATAGAGGATAGGATAGGATAGAGTATAGGATAGGATAGAGGATAGGATAGGATAGAGGATAGGATAGGATAGAGAATAGGATAGGATAGGATAGAGGATAGGATAGGATAGAGGATAGGATAGGATAGAGGATAGGATAGGATAGAGAATAGGATAGGATAGAGGACAGGATAGGATAGAAGATAGGATAGGATTGAGGGTACGATAGGATAGTGGATAGGATAGGATAGAGGATAGGATAGGATAGAGGATATGATAGGATAGAGGATAGGATAGGATAGAGGATAGGATAGAATAGTGGATAGGATAGGATAGAGGATAGGATAGAGGATAGGATAGAGGATAGGATAGAGGATAGGATAGGATAGAGGATAGGATACGATAGAGGATAGGATAGGATAGAGGATAGGAAAGGATAAACGATAGGATAGGATAGAGGATAGGATAGGATAGAGGATAGGATATGATAGAGGATAGGATAGGATAGAGGATAGGATAGGATAGAGGATAGGATAGGATAGAGGATAGGATACGATAGAGGATAGGATAGGATAGAGAATAGGATATAGGATTGGATAGGATAGCGGATAGGATAGGATAGAGAATAGGATAGGATAGAGGATAGGATATGATAGAGGATAGGATAGGATAGAGGATAGGATACGGTAGAGGATAGGATAGGATAGCGGATCGGATATGTTAGAAGATAGGATAGGGCAGAGGATAGGATAGGATAGAGGATAGGATAGGATAGAGGATAGGATAGGATAGAGGATAGGATACGATAGAGGATAGGATAGGATAGAGAATAGGATATAGGATTGGATAGGATAGCGGATAGGATAGGATAGAGGATAGGATAGGATAGAGGATAGGATATAATAGAGGATAGGATAGGATAGAGGATAGGATACGTTAGAGGATAGGATAGGATAGCGGATCGGATATCTTAGAGGATAAGATAGGATAGAGGATAGGATAGGATAGAGGATAGAATAGGATAGAGGATAGGATAGGATAGAGGATAGGATATGTTAGAGGATAGGATAGGATAGAGGATAGGGTAGGATAGAGATAGGATAGGATAGAGGATAGGATAGGATAGAGGATAGGATAGGTTGAGGATAGGATAGGCTGGAGGATAGGATAGGATAGCGGATAGGATATGTTAGAGGATAGGATAGGATAGAAGATAGGATAGGATAGAGGATAGGATAGGATAGAGGATAGGATAGGATAGAGGATAGGATAGGATAGAGGATAGGATAGGATAGAGGATAGGATACGATAGAGGATAGGATAGGATAGAGGATAGGAAAGGATAAACGATAGAATAGGATAGATGATAGGATAGGATAGAGGATAGGATAGGATAGAGGATAGGATAGGATAGAGGATAGGATAGGATAGAGGATAGGATAGGATAGTGGATTGGATAGGATAGAAGATAGGATACGATAGAGGATAGGATAGGATAGAGAATAGGATATAGGATTGGCTAGGACAGAGGATAGAATAGGATAGAGGATAGGATAGGATAGAGGATAGGATAGGATAGAGGATAGGATAGGATAGAGAATAGGATATAGGATTGGATAGGATAGCGGATAGGATAGGATAGAGGATAGGATAGGATAGAGGATAGGATATGATAGAGGATAGGATAGGATAGAGGATAGGATACGATAGAGGATAGGATAGGATAGCGGATCGGATATCTTAGAGCACAGGATAGGATAGAGGATAGGATAGGATAGAGGATAGGATAGGATAGAGGATAGGATAGGATAGAGGATAGGATAGGATAGAGGATAGGATAGGATAGTGGATAGGATAGGATAGAGGATAGGATAGGATAGAGGATACGATATAGGATTGGATAGGATAGAGGATAGGATACGATAGAGGATAGGATAGGATAGAGAATAGGATATAGGATTGGTAGGATTGAGGATAGAATAGGATAGAGGATAGGATAGGATAGAGAATAGGATATAGGATTGGATAGGATAGAGGATAGAATAGGATAGAGGATAGGATAGTATAGCGGATAGGATATGTTAGAGGATAGGATAGGATAGAGGATAGGGTAGGATAGAGATAGGATAGGATAGAGGATAGGATAGGATAGAGGATAGGATAGGTTGAGGATAGGATAGGCTGGAGGATAGGATAGGATAGCGGATAGGATATGTTAGAGGATAGGATAGGATAGAGGATAGGATAGGATAGAGGATAGGATAGGATAGAGGATAGGATAGGATAGAGGATAGGATAGGATAGAGGATAGGATAGGATAGAGAATAGGATAGGATAGAGGATAGGATAGGATAGAGGATAGGATAGGATTGAGGGTACGATAGGATAGTGGATAGGGTAGGATAGAGGATAGGATAGGATAGAGGATATGATAGGATAGAGGATAGGATAGGATAGAGGATAGGATAGGATAGAGAATAGGATATAGGATTGGATAGGATAGAGGATAGAATAGGATAGAGGATAGGATATGATAGAGGATAGGATAGGATAGAGGATAGAATAGGATAGAGGATAGGATAGGATAGAGGATAGGATAGGATAGAGGATAGGATAGGATAGTGGATAGGATAGGATAGAGGATAGGATAGGATAGAGGATAGGATAGGTTAGAGGATAGGATAGGATAGCGGATAGGATATGATAGAGGATAGGATAGGATAGAGGATAGGATAGGATAGAGAATAGGATAGGATAGAGGATAGGATAGGATAGAGGATAGGATACGATAGAGGGTAGGATAGGATACAGGATAGGATAGGATAGAGAATAGGATAGGATAGAGGATAGGATAGGATAGAGGATACGATATAGGATTGGATAGAATAGAGGATAGGATAGGATAGAGGATAGGATAGGGTAGAGGATAGGATAGGATAGAGGATAATATACGGTAGAGGATAGGATAGGATAGAGGATAGGATAGGATAGAGGATAGGATAGGATAGAGGATAGGATAGGATAGAGGATAGGATAGGATAGAGGATAGGATAGGATAGAGGATAGGATAGGATAAACGATAGGATAGGATAGAGGATAGGATAGGATAGAGGATAGGATAAGATAGAGGATAGGATAGGATAGTGGATAGGATAGGATAGAGGATAGGATAGGATAGAGGATAGGATAGGATAGTGGATTGGATAGGATAGAGGATAGGATATGATACAGGATAGGATAGGATAGAGAATAGGATAGGATAGAGGATAGGACAGGGTAGAGGATAGGATAGGATAGAGAATAGGATAGGATAGGATAGAGGATAGGATAGCATAGAGGATAGGATAGGTTATAGGATAGGATAGGATAGAGGATAGGATAGCATAGAGGATAGGATAGGTTAGAGGATAGGATAGGATAGCGGATAGGATATGATAGAGGATAGGATAGGATAGAGGATAGGATAGTATAGAGAATAGGTTAGGATAGAGGATAGGATAGGATAGAGGATAGGATACGATAGAGGGTAGGATAGGATACAGGATAGGGTAGGATAGAGAATAGGATAGGATAGAGGATAGGATAGGATAGAGGATACGATATAGGATTGGATAGGATAGAGGATAGGATAGGATAGAGGATAGGATAGGGTAGAGGATAGGATAGGATAGAGGATAATATACGGTAGAGGATAGGATAGGATAGAGGATAGGATAGGATAGAGGATAGGATAGGATAGAGGATAGCATATGATAGAGGATAGGATAGGATAGAGGATAGGATAGGATAGAGGATAGGATAAGATAGAGGATAGAATAGGATAGTGGATAGGATAGGATAGAGGATAGGATAGGATAGAGGATAGGATAGGATAGTGGATTGGATAGGATAGAGGATAGGATATGATACAGGATAGGATAGGATAGAGAATAGGATAGGATAGAGGATAGGATAGGGTAGAGGATAGGATAGTGGATAGGATGGGATAGAGGATAGGATATGATAGAGGATAGGATATAGGATTGGATAGAATGGAGGATAGGATAGAGGATAGGATAGGATAGAGGATAGGATATGATAGAGGACAGGATATAGGATTGGATAGAATAGAGGATAGGATAGATGATAGGATAGGATAGAGGATAGGATATGATACAGGATAGGATAGGATAGAGAATAGGATAGGATAGAGGATAGGATAGGGTAGAGGATAGGATAGGATAGAGGATAGGATACGATAGAGGATAGGATAGGATAGAGAATAGGATATAGGATTGGATAGGATAGAGGATAGAATAGGATAGAGGATAGAATAGGATAGAGGATAGGATAGGATAGAGGATAGGATAGGATAGAGGATAGGATAGGATAGAGAATAGGATAGGATAGAGGATAGGATAGGATAGAGGATAGGATACGATAGAGGGTAGGATAGGATACAGGATAGGATAGGATAGAGAATAGGATAGGATAGAGGATAGGATAGGATGGAGGATTGGTTAGGATAGACGATAGCATACGATAGAGGATAGGATAGGGTGGAGAATAGGATAGGATGGAGGATTGGGTAGGATAGAGGATAGGATACGGTAGAGGATAGGATAGGATAGCGAACACGATAGAGGATTGGATAGGATAGAGGATAGGATAGGATAGAGTATAGGATAGGATAGAGGATAGGATAGGATAGAGGATAGGATAGGATAGAGAATAGGATAGGATAGGATAGAGGATAGGATAGGATAGAAGATAGGATAGGATTGAGGGTACGATAGAATAGTGGATAGGATAGGATAGAGGATAGGATAGGATAGAGGATATGATAGGATAGAGGATAGGATAGGATAGAGGATAGGATAGAATAGTGGATAGGATAGGATAGAGGATAGGATAGAGGATAGGATAGAGGATAGGATAGAGGATAGGATAGGATAGAGGATAGGATACGATAGAGGATAGGATAGGATAGAGGATAGGAAAGGATAAACGATAGGATAGGATAGAGGATAGGATAGGATAGAGGATAGGATATGATAGAGGATAGGATAGGATAGAGGATAGGATAGGATAGAGGATAGGATAGGATAGAGGATAGGATACGATAGAGGATAGGATAGGATAGAGAATAGGATATAGGATTGGATAGGATAGCGGATAGGATAGGATAGAGAATAGGATAGGATAGAGGATAGGATATGATAGAGGATAGGATAGGATAGAGGATAGGATACGGTAGAGGATAGGATAGGATAGCGGATCGGATATGTTAGAAGATAGGATAGGGCAGAGGATAGGATAGGATAGAGGATAGGATAGGATAGAGGATAGGATAGGATAGAGGATAGGATACGATAGAGGATAGGATAGGATAGAGAATAGGATATATGATTGGATAGGATAGCGGATAGGATAGGATAGAGGATAGGATAGGATAGAGGATAGGATATAATAGAGGATAGGATAGGATAGAGGATAGGATACGTTAGAGGATAGGATAGGATAGCGGATCGGATATCTTAGAGGATAAGATAGGATAGAGGATAGGATAGGATAGAGGATAGAATAGGATAGAGGATAGGATAGGATAGAGGATAGGATATGTTAGAGGATAGGATAGGATAGAGGATAGGGTAGGATAGAGATAGGATAGGATAGAGGATAGGATAGGATAGAGGATAGGATAGGTTGAGGATAGGATAGGCTGGAGGATAGGATAGGATAGCGGATAGGATATGTTAGAGGATAGGATAGGATAGAGGATAGGATAGGATAGAGGATAGGATAGGATAGAGGATAGGATAGGATAGAGGATAGGATAGGATAGAGGATAGGATAGGATAGAGGATAGGATACGATAGAGGATAGGATAGGATAGAGGATAGGAAAGGATAAACGATAGAATAGGATAGATGATAGGATAGGATAGAGGATAGGATAGGATAGAGGATAGGATAGGATAGAGGATAGGATAGGATAGAGGATAGGATAGGATAGTGGATTGGATAGGATAGAAGATAGGATACGATAGAGGATAGGATAGGATAGAGAATAGGATATAGGATTGGCTAGGACAGAGGATAGAATAGGATAGAGGATAGGATAGGATAGAGGATAGGATAGGATAGAGGATAGGATAGGATAGAGAATAGGATATAGGATTGGATAGGATAGCGGATAGGATAGGATAGAGGATAGGATAGGATAGAGGATAGGATATGATAGAGGATAGGATAGGATAGAGGATAGGATACGATAGAGGATAGGATAGGATAGCGGATCGGATATCTTAGAGCACAGGATAGGATAGAGGATAGGATAGGATAGAGGATAGGATAGGATAGAGGATAGGATAGGATAGTGGATAGGATAGGATAGAGGATAGGATAGGATAGAGGATACGATATAGGATTGGATAGGATAGAGGATAGGATACGATAGAGGATAGGATAGGATAGAGAATAGGATATAGGATTGGTAGGATTGAGGATAGAATAGGATAGAGGATAGGATAGGATAGAGAATAGGATATAGGATTGGATAGGATAGAGGATAGAATAGGATAGAGGATAGGATAGTATAGCGGATAGGATATGTTAGAGGATAGGATAGGATAGAGGATAGGGTAGGATAGAGATAGGATAGGATAGAGGATAGGATAGGATAGAGGATAGGATAGGTTGAGGATAGGATAGGCTGGAGGATAGGATAGGATAGCGGATAGGATATGTTAGAGGATAGGATAGGATAGAGGATAGGATAGGATAGAGGATAGGATAGGATAGAGGATAGGATAGGATAGAGGATAGGATAGGATAGAGGATAGGATAGGATAGAGAATAGGATAGGATAGAGGATAGGATAGGATAGAGGATAGGATAGGATTGAGGGTACGATAGGATAGTGGATAGGGTAGGATAGAGGATAGGATAGGATAGAGGATATGATAGGATAGAGGATAGGATAGGATAGAGGATAGGATAGGATAGAGAATAGGATATAGGATTGGATAGGATAGAGGATAGAATAGGATAGAGGATAGGATATGATAGAGGATAGGATAGGATAGAGGATAGAATAGGATAGAGGATAGGATAGGATAGAGGATAGGATAGGATAGAGGATAGGATAGGATAGTGGATAGGATAGGATAGAGGATAGGATAGGATAGAGGATAGGATAGGTTAGAGGATAGGATAGGATAGCGGATAGGATATGATAGAGGATAGGATAGGATAGAGGATAGGATAGGATAGAGAATAGGATAGGATAGAGGATAGGATAGGATAGAGGATAGGATACGATAGAGGGTAGGATAGGATACAGGATAGGATAGGATAGAGAATAGGATAGGATAGAGGATAGGATAGGATAGAGGATACGATATAGGATTGGATAGAATAGAGGATAGGATAGGATAGAGGATAGGATAGGGTAGAGGATAGGATAGGATAGAGGATAATATACGGTAGAGGATAGGATAGGATAGAGGATAGGATAGGATAGAGGATAGGATAGGATAGAGGATAGGATAGGATAGAGGATAGGATAGGATAGAGGATAGGATAGGATAGAGGATAGGATAGGATAAACGATAGGATAGGATAGAGGATAGGATAGGATAGAGGATAGGATAAGATAGAGGATAGGATAGGATAGTGGATAGGATAGGATAGAGGATAGGATAGGATAGAGGATAGGATAGGATAGTGGATTGGATAGGATAGAGGATAGGATATGATACAGGATAGGATAGGATAGAGAATAGGATAGGATAGAGGATAGGACAGGGTAGAGGATAGGATAGGATAGAGAATAGGATAGGATAGGATAGAGGATAGGATAGCATAGAGGATAGGATAGGTTATAGGATAGGATAGGATAGAGGATAGGATAGCATAGAGGATAGGATAGGTTATAGGATAGGATAGAGGATAGGATAGGATGGAGAATAGGATATAGGATTGGATAGGATAGAGAATAGGATATAGGATTGGATAGGATAGAGGATAGAATAGGATAGAGGATAGGATAGGATAGAGGATAGGATATGATAGAGGATAGGATAGGATAGAGGATAGGATAGGATAGAGGATAGAATAGGATAGAGGATAGGATAGGATAGAGAATAGGATAGGATATAGGATAGGATAGGATAGAGGATAGGATAGGATAGAGAATAGGATATAGGATTGGATAGGATAGCGGATAGGATAGGATAGAGGATAGGATAGGATAGAGGATAGGATATGATAGAGGATAGGATAGGATAGAGGATAGGATAGGATAGGATAGAGGATAGGATAGGATAGAGGATAGGATAGGATAGAGGATAGGATAGGATAGAGGATAGGATAGGATAGAGGATAGGATAGGATAGAGGATAGGATAGGATAGAGAATAGGATATACGATTGGATAGGATAGAGGATAGAATAGGATAGAGGATAGGATAGGATAGAGGATAGGATATGATAGAGGATAGGATAGGATAGAGGATAGGATAGGATAGAGGATAGAATAGGATAGAGGATAGGATAGGATAGAGAATAGGATAGGATAGAGGATAGGATAGGATAGAGGATAGGATAGGATAGAGAATAGGATATAGGATTGGATAGGATAGCGGATAGGATAGGATAGAGGATAGGATACTATAGAGGATAGGATATGATAGAGGATAGGATAGGATAGAGGATAGGATAGGATAGACGATAGGATAGGATAGAGGATAGGATAGGATAGAGGATAGGATAGGATAGAGGATAGGATAGGATAGAGGATAGGATAGGATAGAGGATAGGATAGGATAGAGAATAGGATATAGGATTGGATAGGATAGCGGATAGGATAGGATAGAGGATAGGATAGGATAGAGGATAGGATATGATAGAGGATAGGATAGGATAGAGGATAGGATAGGATAGGATAGGATAGAGGATGGGATAGGATAGAGGATAGGATAGGATGGAGGATAGGATAGGATAGAGGATAGGATAGGATGGAGAATAGGATATAGGATTGGATAGGATAGAAAATAGGATATAGGATTGGATAGGATAGATGATAGAATAGTATAGAGGATAGGATAGGATAGAGATAGGATATGATAGAGGATAGGATAGGATAGAGGATAGGATAGGATATAGGATTGGATAGGATAGATGATAGAATAGTATAGAGGATAGGATAGGATAGAGGATAGGATATGATAGAGGATAGGATAGGATAGAGGATAGAGGATAGGATAGGATAGAGTTTAGGATAGGATAGAGGATAGGATAGGATAGAGGATTGGATAGGATAGCGGATAGGATAGGATAGAGGATAGGATAGGATAGAGGATAGGATATGATAGAGGATAGGATATAGGATTGGATAGAATGGAGGATAGGATAGAGGATAGGATAGGATAGAGGATAGGATAGGATAGAGGATAGGATAGGATAGTGGATTGGATAGGATAGAGGATAGGATATGATACAGGATAGGATAGGATAGAGAATAGGATAGGATAGAGGGTAGGATAGGGTAGAGGATAGGATAGGATAGAGAATAGGATAGGATAGGATAGAGGATAGCATAGGATAGAGGATAGGATATAGGATTGGATAGAATGGAGGATAGGATAGAGGATAGGATAGGATAGAGGATAGGATAGGATAGAGGATAGGATAGGATAGTGGATTGGATAGGATAGAGGATAGGATATGATACAGGATAGGATAGGATAGAGAGTAGGGTAGGATAGAGGGTAGGATAGGGTAGAGGATAGGATAGGATAGAGAATAGGATAGGATAGGATAGAGGATAGCATAGGATAGAGGATATTATAGGTTATAGGATAGGATAGAGGATAGGATAGGATGGAGAATAGGATATAGGATTGGATAGGATAGAGAATAGGATATAGGATTGGATAGGATAGAGGATAGAATAGGATAGAGGATAGGATAGGATAGAGGATAGGATTTGATAGAGGATAGGATAGGATAGAGGATAGGATAGGATAGAGGATAGGATAGGATAGGATAGAGGATAGGATAGGATAGAGGATATGATAGGATGGAGAATAGGATATAGGATTGGATAGGATAGAAAATAGGATATAGGATTGGATAGGATAGATGATAGAATAGTATAGAGGATAGGATAGGATAGAGGATAGGATAAGATACAGTCTAGGATAGGATAGAGGATAGGATATGATACAGGATATGATAGGATAGAGAATAGGATAGGATAGAGGATAGGATAGGGTAGAGGATAGGATAGGATAGAGAATAGGATATAGGATTGGATAGGATAGCGGATAGGATAGGATAGAGGATAGGATATGATAGTGGATAGGATAGGATAGAGGATAGGATAGGATTGGATAGAGGATAGGATAGGATAGAGGATAGGATAGGATATAGGATAGGATAGGATAGAGGATAGGATAGGATAGAGAATAGGATAGGATAGAGGATAGGATAGGATAGAGGATAGGTTAGGATAGAGAATAGGATATAGGATTGGATAGGATAGCGGATAGGATAGGATAGAGGATAGGATAGGATAGAGGATAGGATATGATAGAGGATAGGATAGGATAGAGGATAGGATAGGATAGGATAGAGGATAGGATAGGATGGAGAATAGGATATAGGATTGGATAGGATAGAAAATAGGATATAGGACTGGATAGGATAGATGATAGAATAGTATAGAGGATAGGATAGGATAGAGGATAGGATATGATAGAGGATAGGATAGGATAGAGGATAGGATAGGATAGAGGATAGGATAGGATAGAGGATAGGATAGGATAGAGGATAGGATAGGATAGGGGATAGGATAGGGTAGAGGATAGGATAGAGGATAGGATAGAGGATAGAATAGGATAGAGGATAGGATAGGATAGAGGATAGGATATGATAGAGGATAGGATATAGGATTGGATATAATGGAGGATAGGATAGATGATAGGATAGGATAGAGGATAGGATATGATAGAGGACAGGAGATAGGATTGGATAGAATAGAGGATAGGATAGATGATAGGATAGGATAGAGGATAGGATACGATAGAGGATAGGATAGGATAGAGAATAGGATATAGGATTGGATAGGATAGAGGATAGAATAGGATAGAGGATAGGATAGGATAGAGAATAGGATAGGATAGAGGATAGGATAGGATAGAGGATAGGATAGCATAGAGGATAGGATAGGATAGAGAATAGGATATACGATTGGATAGGATAGAGGATAGAATAGGATAGAGGATAGGATAGGATAGAGGATAGGATATCATAGAGGATAGGATAGGATAGAGGATAGGATAGGATAGAGGATAGAATAGGATAGAGGATAGGATAGGATAGAGAATAGGATAGGATAGAGGATAGGATAGGATAGAGGATAGGATAGGTTAGAGAATAGGATATAGGATTGGATAGGATAGCGGATAGGATAGGATAGAGGATAGGATAGGATAGAGGATAGGATATGATAGAGGATAGGATAGGATAGAGGATAGGATAGGATAGGATAGAGGATAGGATAGGATGGAGAATAGGATATAGGATTGGATAGGATAGAAAATAGGATATAGGACTGGATAGGATAGATGATAGAATAGTATAGAGGATAGGATAGGCTAGAGGATAGGATATGATAGAGGATAGGATAGGATAGAGGATAGGATAGGATAGAGGATAGGATAGGATAGAGGATAGGATAGGATAGAGGATAGGATAGGATAGGGGATAGGATAGGGTAGAGGATAGGATAGAGGATAGGATAGAGGATAGAATAGGATAGAGGATAGGATAGGATAGAGGATAGGATATGATAGAGGATAGGATATGATAGAGGATAGGATAGGATAGAGGATAGGATAGGATAGGATAGAGGATAGGATAGGATGGAGAATAGGATATAGGATTGGATAGGATAGAAAATAGGATATAGGACTGGATAGGATAGATGATAGAATAGTATAGAGGATAGGATAGGATAGAGGATAGGATATGATAGAGGATAGGATAGAGGATAGGATATGATAGAGGATAGGATAGGATAGAGGATAGGATAGGATAGAGGATAGGATAGGATAGAGGATAGGATAGGATAGAGGATAGGATAGGATAGAGGATAGGATAGGGTAGAGGATAGGATAGGATAGAGAATAGGATATAGGATTGGATAGGATAGCGGATAGGATAGGATAGAGGATAGGATATGATAGTGGATAGGATAGGATAGAGGATAGGATAGGATTGGATAGAGGATAGGATAGGATATAGGATAGGATAGGATATAGGATAGGATAGGATAGAGGATAGGATAGGATAGAGAATAGGATAGGATAGAGGATAGGATAGGATAGAGGATAGGTTAGGATAGAGAATAGGATATAGGATTGGATAGGATAGCGGATAGGATAGGATAGAGGATAGGATAGGATAGAGGATAGGATATGATAGAGGATAGGATAGGATAGAGGATAGGATAGGATAGGATAGAGGATAGGATAGGATGGAGAATAGGATATAGGATTGGATAGGATAGAAAATAGGATATAGGACTGGATAGGATAGATGATAGAATAGTATAGAGGATAGGATAGGATAGAGGATAGGATATGATAGAGGATAGGATAGGATAGAGGATAGGATAGGATAGAGGATAGGATAGGATAGAGGATAGGATAGGATAGAGGATAGGATAGGATAGGGGATAGGATAGGGTAGAGGATAGGATAGAGGATAGGATAGAGGATAGAATAGGATAGAGGATAGGATAGGATAGAGGATAGGATATGATAGAGGATAGGATATAGGATTGGATAGAATGGAGGATAGGATAGATGATAGGATAGGATAGAGGATAGGATATGATAGAGGACAGGAGATAGGATTGGATAGAATAGAGGATAGGATAGATGATAGGATAGGATAGAGGATAGGATACGATAGAGGATAGGATAGGATAGAGAATAGGATATAGGATTGGATAGGATAGAGGATAGAATAGGATAGAGGATAGGATAGGATAGAGAATAGGATAGGATAGAGGATAGGATAGGATAGAGGATAGGATAGCATAGAGGATAGGATAGGATAGAGAATAGGATATACGATTGGATAGGATAGAGGATAGAATAGGATAGAGGATAGGATAGGATAGAGGATAGGATATCATAGAGGATAGGATAGGATAGAGGATAGGATAGGATAGAGGATAGAATAGGATAGAGGATAGGATAGGATAGAGAATAGGATAGGATAGAGGATAGGATAGGATAGAGGATAGGATAGGTTAGAGAATAGGATATAGGATTGGATAGGATAGCGGATAGGATAGGATAGAGGATAGGATAGGATAGAGGATAGGATATGATAGAGGATAGGATAGGATAGAGGATAGGATAGGATAGGATAGAGGATAGGATAGGATGGAGAATAGGATATAGGATTGGATAGGATAGAAAATAGGATATAGGACTGGATAGGATAGATGATAGAATAGTATAGAGGATAGGATAGGATAGAGGATAGGATATGATAGAGGATAGGATAGGATAGAGGATAGGATAGGATAGAGGATAGGATAGGATAGAGGATAGGATAGGATAGAGGATAGGATAGGATAGGGGATAGGATAGGGTAGAGGATAGGATAGAGGATAGGATAGAGGATAGAATAGGATAGAGGATAGGATAGGATAGAGGATAGGATATGATAGAGGATAGGATATAGGATTGGATAGAATGGAGGATAGGATAGATGATAGGATAGGATAGAGGATAGGATATGATAGAGGACAGGAGATAGGATTGGATAGAATAGAGGATAGGATAGATGATAGGATAGGATAGAGGATAGGATACGATAGAGGATAGGATAGGATAGAGAATAGGATATAGGATTGGATAGGATAGAGGATAGAATAGGATAGAGGATAGGATAGGATAGAGAATAGGATAGGATAGAGGATAGGATAGGATAGAGGATAGGATAGCATAGAGGATAGGATAGGATAGAGAATAGGATATACGATTGGATAGGATAGAGGATAGAATAGGATAGAGGATAGGATAGGATAGAGGATAGGATATCATAGAGGATAGGATAGGATAGAGGATAGGATAGGATAGAGGATAGAATAGGATAGAGGATAGGATAGGATAGAGAATAGGATAGGATAGAGGATAGGATAGGATAGAGGATAGGATAGGTTAGAGAATAGGATATAGGATTGGATAGGATAGCGGATAGGATAGGATAGAGGATAGGATAGGATAGAGGATAGGATAGGTTAGAGGATAGGATAGGATAGCGGATAGGATATGATAGAGGATAGGATAGGATAGAGGATAGGATAGGATAGAGAATAGGATAGGATAGGATAGAGGATAGGATACGATAGAGGGTAGGATAGGATACAGGATAGGATAGGATAGAGAATAGGATAGGATAGAGGATAGGATAGGATAGAGGATACGATATAGGATTGGATAGGATAGAGGATAGGATAGGATAGAGGATAGGATAGGATAGAGGATAGGATAGGATAGAGGATAATATACGGTAGAGGATAGGATAGGATAGAGGATAGGATAGGATAGAGGATAGGATAGGATAGAGGATAGGATAGGATAGAGGATAGGATAGGATAGAGGATAGGATAGGATAGAGGATAGGATAGGATAAACGATAGGATAGGATAGAGGATAGGATAGGATATAGGATAGGATAAGATAGTGGATAGGATAGGATAGTGGATAGGATAGGATAGAGGATAGGATAGGATAGAGGATAGGATAGGATAGTGGATTGGATAGGATAGAGGATAGGATATGATACAGGATAGGATAGGATAGAGAATAGGATAGTATAGAGGATAGGATAGGATAGAGGATAGGATATGATAGAGGATAGGATAGGATAGAGAATAGGATATAGGATTGGATAGGATAGCGGATAGGATAGGATAGAGGATAGGATAGGATAGAGGATACGATATGATAGAGGATAGGATAGGATAGAGGATAGGATAGGATAGAGGATAGAATAGGATAGAGGATAGGATAGGATAGAGAATAGGATAGGATAGAGGAATGGATAGGATAGAGAATAGGATATAGGATTGGATAGGATAGCGGATAGAATAGGATAGAGGATTGGATAGGATAGAGGATAGGATATGATAGAGGATAGGATGGGATAGAGGATAGGATAGGATACGATAGAGGATAGGATAGGATAGAGAATAGGATATGGGATTGGATATGATATAGGATTGGATAGGATAGATGATAGAATAGTATAGAGGATAGGATAGGATAGAGGATAGGATATGATAGAGGATAGGATAGGATAGAGGATAGAGGATAGGATAGGATAGAGGATAGGATAGGATAGAGGATAGGATATGATAGAGGATAGGATAGGATAGAGGATAGGATAGGATAGAGAATAGGATAGGATAGAGGATAGGATAGGATAGAGGATAGGATAGGATAGAGGATAGGATAGGATAGGATAGAGGATAGGATAGGATGGAGAATAGGATATAGGATTGGATAGGATAGAGAATAGGATATAGGATTGGATAGGATAGAGGATAGAATAGGATAGAGGATAGGATAGGATAGAGGATAGGATAGGATAGCGGATAGGATATGATAGAGGATAGGATAGGATAGAGGATAGGATAGGATAAACGATAGGCTAGGATAGAGGATAGGATAGCGGATAGGATAGGATAGGATAGAGGATAGGATATGATAGAGGATAGGATAGGATAGAGGATAGGATAGAGGATAGGATAGGATAGGATAGAGGATAGGATAGGATAGAGGATAGGATAGAGGATAGGATAGGATAGGATAGAGGATAGGATAGGATAGAGAATAGGATAGGATAGAGGATAGGATAGGATAGGATAGAGGATAGGATAGGATTGAGGGTACGATAGGATAGTGGATAGGATAGGATAGAGGATAGGATAGGATAGAGGATATGATAGGATAGAGGATAGGATATAGGATTGGATAGGATAGAGGATAGAATTGGATAGAGGATAAGATAGGATAGAGGATAGGATATGATAGAGGATAGGATAGGATAGGATAGAGGATAGGATAGGATAGATGATAGGATAGGATAGAGGATAGGATAGGATAGAGAATAGGATAGGATAGAGGATAGGATAGGATAGAAGATAGGATAGGATTGAGGGTACGATAGGATAGTGGATAGGATAGGATAGAGGATAGGATAGGATAGAGGATATGATAGGATAGAGGATAGGATAGGATAGAGGATAGGATAGAATAGTGGATAGGATAGGATAGAGGATAGGATAGAGGATAGGATAGAGGATAGGATAGAGGATAGGATAGGATAGAGGATAGGATACGATAGAGGATAGGATAGGATAGAGGATAGGAAAGGATAAACGATAGGATAGGATAGAGGATAGGATAGGATAGAGGATAGGATATGATAGAGGATAGGATAGGATAGAGGATAGGATAGGATAGAGGATAGGATAGGATAGAGGATAGGATACGATAGAGGATAGGATAGGATAGAGAATAGGGTATAGGATTGGATAGGATAGCGGATAGGATAGGATAGAGGATAGGATAGTATAGAGGATAGGATAGGATAGAGGATAGGATATGATAGAGGATAGGATAGGATAGAGGATAGGATAGGATAGGATAGAGGATAGGATAGGATAGAGGATAGGATAGGATGGAGAATAGGATATAGGATTGGATAGGATAGAAAATAGGATATAGGATTGGATAGGATAGATGATAGAATAGTATAGAGGATAGGATAGGATAGAGGATAGGATATGATAGAGGATAGGATAGGATAGAGGATAGGATAGGGTAGAGGATAGGATAGGATAGAGAATAGGATAGGATAGAGGATAGGATAGCATAGAGGATAGGATAGGATTGAGGGTAGGATAGGATAGTGGATAGGATAGGATAGAGGATTGGATAGGGTAGAGGATATGATATGATAGAGGATAGGATAGGATAGAGGATAGGATAGGATAGCGGATAGGATAGGATAGAGGATAGGATATGATAGAGGATAGGATAGGATAGAGGATATAATAGGATAGAGGATAGGATAGGATAGAGGATAGGATAGGATAGAGGATATGATAGAATAGGGGATAGGATAGGATAGAGGATAGGATAGAGGATAGGATAGAGGATAGAATAGGATAGAGGATAGGATAGAGGATAGGATAGAGGATAGGATAGAGGATAGAATAGGATAGAGGATAGGATAGGATAGCGGATAGGATATGTTAGAGGATAGAGAATAGGATATAGGATTGGATAGGATAGCGGATAGGATAGGATAGAGGATAGGATAGGATAGAGGATAGGATATGATAGAGGATAGGATATAGGATTGGATAGAATGGAGGATAGGATAGAGGATAGGATAGGATAGAGGATAGGATATGATAGAGGACAGGATATAGGATTGGATAGAATAGAGGATAGGATAGATGATAGGATAGGATAGAGGATAGGATATGATACAGGATAGGATAGGATAGAGAATAGGATAGGATAGAGGATAGGATAGGGTAGAGGATAGGATAGGATAGAGGATAGGATACGATAGAGGATAGGATAGGATAGAGAATAGGATATAGGATTGGATAGGATAGAGGATAGAATAGGATAGAGGATAGAATAGGATAGAGGATAGGATAGGATAGAGGATAGGATAGGATAGAGGATAGGATAGGATAGAGAATAGGATAGGATAGAGGATAGGATAGGATAGAGGATAGGATACGATAGAGGGTAGGATAGGATACAGGATAGGATAGGATAGAGGATATGATAGGATAGAGGATAGGATATAGGATTGGATAGGATAGAGGATAGAATTGGATAGAGGATAAGATAGGATAGAGGATAGGATATGATAGAGGATAGGATAGGATAGGATAGAGGATAGGATAGGATAGATGATAGGATAGGATAGAGGATAGGATAGGATAGAGAATAGGATAGGATAGAGGATAGGATATAGGATTGGATAGAATGGAGGATAGGATAGAGGATAGGATAGGATAGAGGATAGGATATGATAGAGGACAGGATATAGGATTGGATAGAATAGAGGATAGGATAGATGATAGGATAGGATAGAGGATAGGATATGATACAGGATAGGATAGGATAGAGAATAGGATAGGATAGAGGATAGGATAGGGTAGAGGATAGGATAGGATAGAGGATAGGATACGATAGAGGATAGGATAGGGTGGAGAATAGGATAGGATGGAGGATTGGGTAGGATAGAGGATAGGATACGGTAGAGGATAGGATAGGATAGCGAACACGATAGAGGATTGGATAGGATAGAGGATAGGATAGGATAGAGTATAGGATAGGATAGAGGATAGGATAGGATAGAGGATAGGATAGGATAGAGAATAGGATAGGATAGAGGATAGGATAGGATAGGATAGAGGATAGGATAGGATTGAGGGTACGATAGGATAGTGGATAGGATAGGATAGAGGATAGGATAGGATAGAGGATATGATAGGATAGAGGATAGGATATAGGATTGGATAGGATAGAGGATAGAATTGGATAGAGGATAAGATAGGATCGAGGATAGGATATGATAGAGGATAGGATAGGATAGGATAGAGGATAGGATAGGATAGATGATAGGATAGGATAGAGGATAGGATAGGATAGAGAATAGGATAGGATAGAGGATAGGATAGGATAGAAGATAGGATAGGATTGAGGGTACGATAGGATAGTGGATAGGATAGGATAGAGGATAGGATAGGATAGAGGATATGATAGGATAGAGGATAGGATAGGATAGAGGATAGGATAGAATAGTGGATAGGATAGGATAGAGGATAGGATAGAGGATAGGATAGAGGATAGGATAGAGGATAGGATAGGATAGAGGATAGGATACGATAGAGGATAGGATAGGATAGAGGATAAGAAAGGATAAACGATAGGATAGGATAGAGGATAGGATAGGATAGAGGATAGGATATGATAGAGGATAGGATAGGATAGAGGATAGGATAGGATAGAGGATAGGATAGGATAGAGGATAGGATACGATAGAGGATAGGATAGGATAGAGAATAGGGTATAGGATTGGATAGGATAGCGGATAGGATAGGATAGAGGATAGGATAGGATAGAGGATAGGATATGATAGAGGATAGGATAGGATAGAGGATAGGATACGATAGAGGATAGGATAGGATAGCGGATCGGATATGTTAGAAGATAGGATAGGACAGAGGATAGGATAGGATAGGGGATAGGATAGGATAGAGGATAGGATAGGATAGAGGATAGGATACGATAGAGGATAGGATAGGATAGAGAATAGGATGTAGGATTGGATAGGATAGCGGATAGGATACGATAGAGGGTAGGATAGGATACAGGATAGGATAGGATAGAGAATAGGATAGGATAGAGGATAGGATAGGATAGAGGATACGATATAGGATTGGATAGGATAGAGGATAGGATAGGATAGAGGATAGGATAGGGTAGAGGATAGGATAGGATAGAGGATAGGATAGGATAGAGGATAGGATAGGGTAGAGGATAGGATAGGATAGAGGATAATATACGGTAGAGGATAGGATAGGATAGAGGATAGGATAGGATAGAGGATAGGATAGGATAGAGGATACGATATAGGATTGGATAGGATAGAGGATAGGATAGGATAGAGGATAGGATATGATAGAGGATAGGATAGGATAGAGGATAGGATAGGATAGGATAGAGGATAGGATAGGATAGAGGATAGGATAGGATGGAGAATAGGATATAGGATTGGATAGGATAGAAAATAGGATATAGGATTGGATAGGATAGATGATAGAATATTATAGAGGATAGGATAGGATAGAGGATAGGATATGATAGAGGATAGGATAGGATAGAGGATAGGATAGGGTAGAGGATAGGATAGGATAGAGAATAGGATAGGATAGAGGATAGGATAGCATAGAGGATAGGATAGGATTGAGGGTAGGATAGGATAGTGGATAGGATAGGATAGAGGATTGGATAGGATAGAGGATATGATATGATAGAGGATAGGATAGGATAGAGGATAGGATAGGATAGCGGATAGGATAGGATAGAGGATAGGATATGATAGAGGATAGGATAGGATAGAGGATAGGATAGGATAGAGGATAGGATAGGATAGAGGATAGGATAGGATAGAGGATATGATAGGATAGGGGATAGGATATGATAGAGGACAGGATATAGGATTGGATAGAATAGAGGATAGGATAGATGATAGGATAGGATAGAGGATAGGATATGATACAGGATAGGATAGGATAGAGAATAGGATAGGATAGAGGATAGAATAGGGTAGAGGATAGGATAGGATAGAGGATAGGATACGATAGAGGATAGGATAGGATAGAGAATAGGATATAGGATTGGATAGGATAGAGGATAGAATAGGATAGAGGATAGAATAGGATAGAGGATAGGATAGGATAGAGGATAGGATAGGATAGAGGATAGGATAGGATAGAGAATAGGATAGGATAGAGGATAGGATAGGATAGAGGATAGGATACGATAGAGGGTAGGATAGGATACAGGATAGGATAGGATAGAGAATAGGATAGGATAGAGGATAGGATAGGATGGAGGATTGGGTAGGATAGACGATAGCATACGATAGAGGATAGGATAGGGTGGAGAATAGGATAGGATGGAGGATTGGGTAGGATAGAGGATAGGATACGGTAGAGGATAGGATAGGATAGCGAACACGATAGAGGATTGGATAGGATAGAGGATAGGATAGGATAGAGTATAGGATAGGATAGAGGATAGGATAGGATAGAGGATAGGATAGGATAGAGAATAGGATAGGATAGAGGATAGGATAGGATAGGATAGAGGATAGGATAGGATTGAGGGTACGATAGGATAGTGGATAGGATAGGATAGAGGATAGGATAGGATAGAGGATATGATAGGATAGAGGATAGGATATAGGATTGGATAGGATAGAGGATAGAATTGGATAGAGGATAAGATAGGATAGAGGATAGGATATGATAGAGGATAGGATAGGATAGGATAGAGGATAGGATAGGATAGAGGATAGGATAGGATAGAGGATAGGATAAGATAGAGAATAGGATAGGATAGAGGATAGGATAGGATAGAAGATAGGATAGGATTGAGGGTACGATAGGATAGTGGATAGGATAGGATAGAGGATAGGATAGGATAGAGGATATGATAGGATAGAGGATAGGATAGGATAGAGGATAGGATAGAATAGTGGATAGGATAGGATAGAGGATAGGATAGAGGATAGGATAGAGGATAGGATAGAGGATAGGATAGGATAGAGGATAGGATACGATAGAGGATAGGATAGGATAGAGGATAGGAAAGGATAAACGATAGGATAGGATAGAGGATAGGATAGGATAGAGGATAGGATAGGATAGAGGATAGGATAGGATAGAGGATAGGATAGGATAGAGAATAGGATAGGATAGAGGATAGGATATGATAGAGGATAGGATAGGATAGAGGATAGGATAGGATAGAGGATAGGATAGGATAGAGGATAGGATACGATAGAGGATAGGATAGGATAGAGAATAGGGTATAGGATAGGATAGGATAGCGGATAGGATAGGATAGAGGATAGGATAGGATAGAGGATAGGATATGATAGAGGATAGGATAGGATAGAGGATAGGATACGATAGAGGATAGGATAGGATAGCGGATCGGATATGTTAGAAGATAGGATAGGACAGAGGATAGGATAGGATAGAGGATAGGATAGGATAGAGGATAGGATAGGATAGAGGATAGGATACGATAGAGGATAGGATAGGATATAGGATTGGATAGGATAGCGGATAGGATAGGATAGAGGATAGGATAGGATAGAGGATAGGATATGATAGAGGATAGGATAGGATAGAGGATAGGATACGATAGAGGATAGGATAGGATAGCGGATCGGATATCTTAGAGGATAGGATAGGATAGAGGATAGGATAGGATAGAGGATAGGATAGGATAGAGGATAGGATAGAGGATAGGATAGGATAGAGATAGGATAGGATAGAGGATAGGATAGGATAGAGGATAGGATAGAGGATAGGATAGAGGATAGAATAGGATAGGGGATAGGATAGAGGATAGGATAGAGGATAGGATAGAGGATAGAATAGGATAGAGGATAGGATAGGATAGCGGATAGGATATGTTAGAGGATAGAGAATAGGATATAGGATTGGATAGGATAGCGGATAGGATAGGATAGAGGATAGGATAGGATAGAGGATAGGATATGATAGAGGATAGGATATAGGATTGGATAGAATGGAGGATAGGATAGAGGATAGGATAGGATAGAGGATAGGATATGATAGAGGACAGGATATAGGATTGGATAGAATAGAGGATAGGATAGATGATAGGATAGGATAGAGGATAGGATATGATACAGGATAGGATAGGATAGAGAATAGGATAGGATAGAGGATAGGATAGGGTAGAGGATAGGATAGGATAGAGGATAGGATACGATAGAGGATAGGATAGGATAGAGAATAGGATATAGGATTGGATAGGATAGAGGATAGAATAGGATAGAGGATAGAATAGGATAGAGTATAGGATAGGATAGAGGATAGGATAGGATAGAGGATAGGATAGGATAGAGAATAGGATAGGATAGAGGATAGGATAGGATAGGATAGAGGATAGGATAGGATTGAGGGTACGATAGGATAGTGGATAGGATAGGATAGAGGATAGGATAGGATAGAGGATAGGATAGGATAGAGAATAGGATAGGATAGAGGATAGGATAGGATAGGATAGAGGATAGGATAGGATTGAGGGTACGATAGGATAGTGGATAGGATAGGATAGAGGATAGGATAGGATAGAGGATATGATAGGATAGAGGATAGGATATAGGATTGGATAGGATAGAGGATAGAATTGGATAGAGGATAAGATAGGATAGAGGATAGGATATGATAGAGGATAGGATAGGATAGGATAGAGGATAGGATAGGATAGAGGATAGGATAGGATAGAGGATAGGATAAGATAGAGAATAGGATAGGATAGAGGATAGGATAGGATAGAAGATAGGATAGGATTGAGGGTACGATAGGATAGTGGATAGGATAGGATAGAGGATAGGATAGGATAGAGGATATGATAGGATAGAGGATAGGATAGGATAGAGGATAGGATAGAATAGTGGATAGGATAGGATAGAGGATAGGATAGAGGATAGGATAGAGGATAGGATAGAGGATAGGATAGGATAGAGGATAGGATACGATAGAGGATAGGATAGGATAGAGAATAGGATAGGATAGAGGATAGGATATGATAGAGGATAGGATAGGATAGAGGATAGGATAGGATAGAGGATAGGATAGGATAGAGGATAGGATACGATAGAGGATAGGATAGGATAGAGAATAGGGTATAGGATAGGATAGGATAGCGGATAGGATAGGATAGAGGATAGGATAGGATAGAGGATAGGATATGATAGAGGATAGGATAGGATAGAGGATAGGATACGATAGAGGATAGGATAGGATAGCGGATCGGATATGTTAGAAGATAGGATAGGACAGAGGATAGGATAGGATAGAGGATAGGATAGGATAGAGGATAGGATAGGATAGAGGATAGGATACGATAGAGGATAGGATAGGATATAGGATTGGATAGGATAGCGGATAGGATAGGATAGAGGATAGGATAGGATAGAGGATAGGATATGATAGAGGATAGGATAGGATAGAGGATAGGATACGATAGAGGATAGGATAGGATAGCGGATCGGATATCTTAGAGGATAGGATAGGATAGGGGATAGGATAGGATAGAGGATAGGATAGGATAGAGGATAGGATAGGATAGAGATAGGATAGGATAGAGGATAGGATAGGATAGAGGATAGGATAGGTTGAGGATAGGATAGGATAGAGGATAGGATAGGATAGCGGATAGGATATGTTAGAGGATAGGATAGGATAGAGGATAGGATAGGATAGAGGATAGGATAGGATAGAGGATAGGATAGGATAGAGGATAGGATAGGATAGAGGATAGGATAGGATAGAGAATAGGATAGGATAGAGGATAGGATAGGATAGAGGATAGGATAGGATTGAGGGTACGATAGGATAGTGGATAGGGTAGGATAGAGGATAGGATAGGATAGAGGATATGATAGGATAGAGGATAGGTTAGGATAGAGGATAGGATAGGATAGAGAATAGGATATAGGATTGGATAGGATAGAGGATAGAATAGGATAGAGGATAAGATAGGATAGAGGATAGGATATGATAGAGGATAGGATAGGATAGAGGATAGGATAGGATAGAGGATAGGATAGGGTAGAGGATAGGATAGGATAGAGAATAGGATAGGATAGAGGATAGGATAGCCTAGAGGATAGGATAGGATTGAGGGTAGGATAGGATAGTGGATAGGATAGGATAGAGGATAGGATAGGATAGAGGATATGATATGATAGAGGATAGGATAGGATAGAGGATAGGATAGAATAGTGGATAGGATAGGATGGAGGATAGGATAGAGGATAGGATAGAGGATAGGATAGGATAGAGGATAGGATACGATAGAGGATAGGATAGGATAGAGGATAGGAAACGATAAACGATAGAATAGGATAGATGATAGGATAGGATAGAGGATAGGATAGGATAGAGGATAGGATAGGATAGAGGATAGGATAGGATAGTGGATTGGATAGGATAGAGGATAGGATACGATAGAGGATAGGATAGGATAGAGAATAGGATATAGGATTGGCTAGGACAGAGGATAGAATAGGATAGAGGATAGGATAGGATAGAGGATAGGATAGGATAGAGGATAGGATAGGATAGAGAATAGGATAAGATAGAGGATAGGATAGGATAGAGGATAGGATACGATAGAGGGTAGGATAGGATACAGGATAGGATAGGATAGAGAATAGGATAGGATAGAGGATAGGATAGGATAGAGGATACGATATAGGATTGGATAGGATAGAGGATAGGATAGGATAGAGGATAGGATAGGGTAGAGGATAGGATAGGATAGAGGATAGGATAGGATAGAGGATAGGATAGGGTTGAGGATAGGATAGGATAGAGGATAATATACGGTAGAGGATAGGATAGGATAGAGGATAGGATAGGATAGAGGATAGGATAGGATAAACGATAGGATAGGATAGAGGATATGATATGATAGAGGATAGGATAGGATAGAGGATAGGACAGGATAGCGGATAGGATAGGATAGAGGATAGGATATGATAGAGGATAGGATAGGATAGAGGATAGGATAGGATAGAGGATAGGATACGATAGAGGATAGGATAGGATAGAGAATAGGATATAGGATTGGATAGGATAGCGGATAGGATAGGATAGAGGATAGGATAGGATAGAGGATAGGATATGATAGAGGATAGGATAGGATAGAGGATAGGATACGATAGAGGATAGGATAGGATAGCGGATAAGGCGCCACGTCGTCCGTTGCGTGGTGCCTTCGGATAGAGTAGGTACGGGAGGGGGCCGCGTCCCCCCCTGGGTGGTATGCTAAGGCGGGGGCACACCGGATTGACATGCGCGCGCAGAGCACGGGTGCCCCCAGGAGTCTAGGGACGGACGGGGAGGAGTTAATGGGTATACTCGGCGTTGCACCAACCAGCCGAGGAGTCCCACATAACCCGGACCACCCCCCCCCCCGGGGGGGTTCGGGTATCCGTAACGAGATTACCTCCTCGGAAAAAAAAAAAAAATAGGATAGGATAGCGGATCGGATATCTTAGAGGATAGGATAGGATAGAGGATAGGATAGGATAGAGGATAGGATAGGATAGAGGATAGGATAGGATAGAGGATAGGATAGGATAGAGATAGGATAGGATAGAGGATAGGATAGGATAGAGGATAGGATAGGTTGAGGATAGGATAGGATAGAGGATAGGATAGGATAGCGGATAGGATATGTTAGAGGATAGGATAGGATAGAGGATAGGATAGGATAGAGGATAGGATAGGATAGAGGATAGGATAGGATAGAGGATAGGATAGGATAGAGAATAGGATAGGATAGAGGATAGGATAGGATAGAGGATAGGATAGGATTGAGGGTACGATAGGATAGTGGATAGGGTAGGATAGAGGATAGGATAGGATAGAGGATATGATAGGATAGAGGATAGGTTAGGATAGAGGATAGGATAGGATAGAGAATAGGATATAGGATTGGATAGGATAGAGGATAGAATAGGATACAGGATAAGATAGGATAGAGGATAGGATATGATAGAGGATAGGATAGGATAGAGGATAGGATAGGATAGAGGATAGGATAGGATAGAGGATAGGATAGGGTAGAGGATAGGATAGGATAGAGAATAGGATAGGATAGAGGATAGGATAGCCTAGAGGATAGGATAGGATTGAGGGTAGGATAGGATAGTGGATAGGACAGGATAGAGGATAGGATAGGATAGAGGATATGATATGATAGAGGATAGGATAGGATAGAGGATAGGATAGAATAGTGGATAGGATAGGATGGAGGATAGGATAGAGGATAGGATAGAGGATAGGATAGGATAGAGGATAGGATACGATAGAGGATAGGATAGGATAGAGGATAGGAAAGGATAAACGATAGAATAGGATAGATGATAGGATAGGATAGAGGATAGGATAGGATAGAGGATAGGATAGGATAGAGGATAGGATAGGATAGTGGATTGGATAGGATAGAGGATAGGATACGATGGAGGATAGGATAGGATAGAGAATAGGATATAGGATTGGCTAGGACAGAGGATAGAATAGGATAGAGGATAGGATAGGATAGAGGATAGGATAGGATAGAGGATAGGATAGGATAGAGAATAGGATAGGATAGAGGATAGGATAGGATAGAGGATAGGATACGATAGAGGGTAGGATAGGATACAGGATAGGATAGGATAGAGAATAGGATAGGATAGAGGATAGGATAGGATAGAGGATACGATATAGGATTGGATAGGATAGAGGATAGGATAGGATAGAGGATAGGATAGGGTATGGGATAGGATAGGATAGAGGATAGGATAGGATAGAGGATAGGATAGGGTAGAGGATAGGATAGGATAGAGGATAATATACGGTAGAGGATAGGATAGGATAGAGGATAGGATAGGATAGAGGATAGGAAAGGATAAACGATAGAATAGGATAGAGGATAGGATAGGATAGAGGATAGGATAGGATAGAGGATAGGATAGGATAAACGATAGGATAGGATAGAGGATATGATATGATAGAGGATAGGATAGGATAGAGGATAGGACAGGATAGCGGATAGGATAGGATAGAGGATAGGATATGATAGAGGATAGGATAGGATAGAGGATAGGATAGGATAGAGGATAGGATAGGATAGAGGATAGGATAGGATAGAGGATATGATAGGATAGGGGATAGGATAGGATAGAGGATAGGATAGAGGATAGGATAGAGGATAGAATAGGATAGAGGATAGGATAGGATAGCGGATAGGATATGTTAGAGGATAGAGAATAGGATATAGGATTGGATAGGATAGCGGATAGGATAGGATAGAGGATAGGATATGATACAGGATAGGATAGGATAGAGAATAGGATAGGATAGAGGATAGGATAGGGTAGAGGATAGGATAGGATAGAGAATAGGATATAGGATTGGATAGGATAGCGGATAGGATAGGATAGAGGATAGGATAGGGTAGAGGATAGGATATGATACAGGATAGGATAGGATAGAGGATAGGATACGATAGAGGATAGGATACGATAGAGGATAGGATAGGATGGAGAATAGGATATAGGATTGGATAGGATGGAGGATAGAATAGGATAGAGGATAGGATAGGATAGAGGATAGGATAGTATAGAGGATAGGATAGGATAGTGGATAGGATAGGATAGAGGATAGGATAGGATAGAGGATAGGATAGGATAGAGGATAGGATAGGTTAGAGGATAGGATAGGATAGCGGATAGGATATGATAGAGGATAGGATACGATAGAGGATAGGATAGGATAGAGGATTGGAAAGGATAAACGATAGAATAGGATAGATGATAGGATAGGATAGAGGATAGGATAGGATAGAGGATAGGATAGGATAGAGGATAGGATAGAGGATAGGATAGGATAGTGGATTGGATAGGATAGAGGATAGGATACGATAGAGGATAGGATAGGATAGAGGATAGGATAGGATAGAGGATAGGATAGGATAGAGGATAATATACGGTAGAGGATAGGATAGGATAGAGGATAGGATAGGATAGGATAGAGGATAGGATAGGATAGAGGATAGGATAGGATAGAGAATAGGATAGGATAGAGGATAGGATAGGATAGAGAATAGGATATAGGATTGGATAGGATAGCGGATAGGATAGGATAGAGGATAGGATAGGATAGAGGATAGGATATGATAGAGGATAGGATAGGATAGAGGATAGGATAGGATAGGATAGAGGATAGGATAGGATAGAGGATGGGATAGGATGGAGAATAGGATATAGGATTGGATAGGATAGAAAATAGGATATAGGATTGGATAGGATAGATGATAGAATAGTATAGAGGATAGGATAGGATAGAGGATAGGATATGATAGAGGATAGGATAGGATAGAGGATAGGATAGGATAGAGGATAGGATAGGATAGAGGATAGGATAGGATAGAGGATAGGATAGGATAGGGGATAGGATAGGATAGAGGATAGGATAGAGGATAGGATAGAGGATAGAATAGGATAGAGGATAGGATAGGATAGCGGATAGGATATGTTAGAGGATAGAAAATAGGATATAGGATTGGATAGGATAGCGGATAGGATAGGATAGAGGATAGGATAGGATAGAGGATAGGATATGATAGAGGATAGGATATAGGATTGGATAGAATGGAGGATAGGATAGAGGATAGGATAGGATAGAGGATAGGATATGATAGAGGACAGGAGATAGGATTGGATAGAATAGAGGATAGGATAGATGATAGGATAGGATAGAGGATAGGATATGATACAGGATAGGATAGGATAGAGAATAGGATAGGATAGAGGATAGGATAAGGTAGAGGATAGGATAGGATAGATGATAGGATACGATAGAGGATAGGATAGGATAGAGAATAGGATATAGGATTGGATAGGATAGAGGATAGAATAGGATAGAGGATAGGATAGGATAGAGAATAGGATAGGATAGAGGATAGGATAGGATAGAGGATAGGATAGGATAGAGGATAGGATAGGATAGAGAATAGGATATAAGATTGGATAGGATAGAGGATAGAATAGGATAGAGGATAGGATAGGATAGGATAGAGGATAGGATATGATAGAGGATAGGATAGGATAGAGGATAGGATAGGATAGAGGATAGAATAGGATAGAGGATAGGATAGGATAGAGAATAGGATAGGATAGAGGAAAGGATAGGATAGAGGATAGGATAGGTTAGAGAATAGGATATAGGATTGGATAGGATAGCGGATAGGATAGGATAGAGGATAGGATAGGATAGAGGATAGGATATGATAGAGGATAGGATAGGATAGAGGATAGGATATGATGCAGGATAGGATAGGATAGAGAATAGGATAGGATAGAGGATAGGATAGGGTAGAGGATAGGATAGGATAGAGAATAGGATATAGGATTGGATAGGATAGCGGATAGGATAGGATAGAGGATAGGATAGGGTAGAGGATAGGATATGATACAGGATAGGATAGGATAGAGGATAGGATACGATAGAGGATAGGATACGATAGAGGATAGGATAGGATGGAGAATAGGATATAGGATTGGATAGGATGGAGGATAGAATAGGATAGAGGATAGGATAGGATAGAGGATAGGATAGTATAGAGGATAGGATAGGATAGTGGATAGGATAGGATAGAGGATAGGATAGGATAGAGGATAGGATAGGATAGAGGATAGGATAGGTTAGAGGATAGGATAGGATAGCGGATAGGATATGATAGAGGATAGGATAGGATAGAGGATAGGATAGGATAGAGAATAGGTTAGGATAGAGGATAGGATAGGATAGAGGATAGGATACGATAGAGGGTAGGATAGGATACAGGATAGGGTAGGATAGAGAATAGGATAGGATAGAGGATAGGATAGGATAGAGGATACGATATAGGATTGGATAGGATAGAGGATAGGATAGGATAGAGGATAGGATAGGGTAGAGGATAGGATAGGATAGAGGATAATATACGGTAGAGGATAGGATAGGATAGAGGATAGGATAGGATAGAGGATAGGATAGGATAGAGGATAGCATATGATAGAGGATAGGATAGGATAGAGGATAGGATAGGATAGAGGATAGGATAAGATAGAGGATAGAATAGGATAGTGGATAGGATAGGATAGAGGATAGGATAGGATAGAGGATAGGATAGGATAGTGGATTGGATAGGATAGAGGATAGGATATGATACAGGATAGGATAGGATAGAGAATAGGATAGGATAGAGGATAGGATAGGGTAGAGGATAGGATAGTGGATAGGATAGGATAGAGGATAGGATATGATAGAGGATAGGATATAGGATTGGATAGAATGGAGGATAGGATAGAGGATAGGATAGGATAGAGGATAGGATATGATAGAGGACAGGATATAGGATTGGATAGAATAGAGGATAGGATAGATGATAGGATAGGATAGAGGATAGGATATGATACAGGATAGGATAGGATAGAGAATAGGATAGGATAGAGGATAGGATAGGGTAGAGGATAGGATAGGATAGAGGATAGGATACGATAGAGGATAGGATAGGATAGAGAATAGGATATAGGATTGGATAGGATAGAGGATAGAATAGGATAGAGGATAGAATAGGATAGAGGATAGGATAGGATAGAGGATAGGATAGGATAGAGGATAGGATAGGATAGAGAATAGGATAGGATAGAGGATAGGATAGGATAGAGGATAGGATACGATAGAGGGTAGGATAGGATACAGGATAGGATAGGATAGAGAATAGGATAGGATAGAGGATAGGATAGGATGGAGGATTGGTTAGGATAGACGATAGCATACGATAGAGGATAGGATAGGGTGGAGAATAGGATAGGATGGAGGATTGGGTAGGATAGAGGATAGGATACGGTAGAGGATAGGATAGGATAGCGAACACGATAGAGGATTGGATAGGATAGAGGATAGGATAGGATAGAGTATAGGATAGGATAGAGGATAGGATAGGATAGAGGATAGGATAGGATAGAGAATAGGATAGGATAGGATAGAGGATAGGATAGGATAGAGGATAGGATAGGATAGAGGATAGGATAGGATAGAGAATAGGATAGGATAGAGGAGAGGATAGGATAGAAGATAGGATAGGATTGAGGGTACGATAGGATAGTGGATAGGATAGGATAGAGGATAGGATAGGATAGAGGATATGATAGGATAGAGGATAGGATAGGATAGAGGATAGGATAGAATAGTGGATAGGATAGGATAGAGGATAGGATAGAGGATAGGATAGAGGATAGGATAGAGGATAGGATAGGATAGAGGATAGGATACGATAGAGGATAGGATAGGATAGAGGATAGGAAAGGATAAACGATAGGATAGGATAGAGGATAGGATAGGATAGAGGATAGGATATGATAGAGGATAGGAGAGGATAGAGGATAGGATAGGATAGAGGATAGGATAGGATAGAGGATAGGATACGATAGAGGATAGGATAGGATAGAGAATAGGATATAGGATTGGATAGGATAGCGGATAGGATAGGATAGAGAATAGGATAGGATAGAGGATAGGATATGATAGAGGATAGGATAGGATAGAGGATAGGATACGGTAGAGGATAGGATAGGATAGCGGATCGGATATGTTAGAAGATAGGATAGGGCAGAGGATAGGATAGGATAGAGGATAGGATAGGATAGAGGATAGGATAGGATAGAGGATAGGATACGATAGAGGATAGGATAGGATAGAGAATAGGATATAGGATTGGATAGGATAGCGGATAGGATAGGATAGAGGATAGGATAGGATAGAGGATAGGATATAATAGAGGATAGGATAGGATAGAGGATAGGATACGTTAGAGGATAGGATAGGATAGCGGATCGGATATCTTAGAGGATAAGATAGGATAGAGGATAGGATAGGATAGAGGATAGAATAGGATAGAGGATAGGATAGGATAGAGGATAGGATATGTTAGAGGATAGGATAGGATAGAGGATAGGGTAGGATAGAGATAGGATAGGATAGAGGATAGGATAGGATAGAGGATAGGATAGGTTGAGGATAGGATAGGCTGGAGGATAGGATAGGATAGCGGATAGGATATGTTAGAGGATAGGATAGGATAGAGGATAGGATAGGATAGAGGATAGGATAGGATAGAGGATAGGATAGGATAGAGGATAGGATAGGATAGAGGATAGGATAGGATAGAGGATAGGATACGATAGAGGATAGGATAGGATAGAGGATAGGAAAGGATAAACGATAGAATAGGATAGATGATAGGATAGGATAGAGGATAGGATAGGATAGAGGATAGGATAGGATAGAGGATAGGATAGGATAGAGGATAGGATAGGATAGTGGATTGGATAGGATAGAAGATAGGATACGATAGAGGATAGGATAGGATAGAGAATAGGATATAGGATTGGCTAGGACAGAGGATAGAATAGGATAGAGGATAGGATAGGATAGAGGATAGGATAGGATAGAGGATAGGATAGGATAGAGAATAGGATATAGGATTGGATAGGATAGCGGATAGGATAGGATAGAGGATAGGATAGGATAGAGGATAGGATATGATAGAGGATAGGATAGGATAGAGGATAGGATACGATAGAGGATAGGATAGGATAGCGGATCGGATATCTTAGAGCACAGGATAGGATAGAGGATAGGATAGGATAGAGGATAGGATAGGATAGAGGATAGGATAGGATAGTGGATAGGATAGGATAGAGGATAGGATAGGATAGAGGATACGATATAGGATTGGATAGGATAGAGGATAGGATACGATAGAGGATAGGATAGGATAGAGAATAGGATATAGGATTGGTAGGATTGAGGATAGAATAGGATAGAGGATAGGATAGGATAGAGAATAGGATATAGGATTGGATAGGATAGAGGATAGAATAGGATAGAGGATAGGATAGTATAGCGGATAGGATATGTTAGAGGATAGGATAGGATAGAGGATAGGGTAGGATAGAGATAGGATAGGATAGAGGATAGGATAGGATAGAGGATAGGATAGGTTGAGGATAGGATAGGCTAGAGGATAGGATAGGATAGCGGATAGGATATGTTAGAGGATAGGATAGGATAGAGGATAGGATAGGATAGAGGATAGGATAGGATAGAGGATAGGATAGGATAGAGGATAGGATAGGATAGAGGATAGGATAGGATAGAGAATAGGATAGGATAGAGGATAGGATAGGATAGAGGATAGGATAGGATTGAGGGTACGATAGGATAGTGGATAGGGTAGGATAGAGGATAGGATAGGATAGAGGATATGATAGGATAGAGGATAGGATAGGATAGAGGATAGGATAGGATAGAGAATAGGATATAGGATTGGATAGGATAGAGGATAGAATAGGATAGAGGATAGGATATGATAGAGGATAGGATAGGATAGAGGATAGAATAGGATAGAGGATAGGATAGGATAGAGGATAGGATAGGATAGAGGATAGGATAGGATAGTGGATAGGATAGGATAGAGGATAGGATAGGATAGAGGATAGGATAGGTTAGAGGATAGGATAGGATAGCGGATAGGATATGATAGAGGATAGGATAGGATAGAGGATAGGATAGGATAGAGAATAGGATAGGATAGAGGATAGGATAGGATAGAGGATAGGATACGATAGAGGGTAGGATAGGATACAGGATAGGATAGGATAGAGAATAGGATAGGATAGAGGATAGGATAGGATAGAGGATACGATATAGGATTGGATAGAATAGAGGATAGGATAGGATAGAGGATAGGATAGGGTAGAGGATAGGATAGGATAGAGGATAATATACGGTAGAGGATAGGATAGGATAGAGGATAGGATAGGATAGAGGATAGGATAGGATAGAGGATAGGATAGGATAGAGGATAGGATAGGATAGAGGATAGGATAGGATAGAGGATAGGATAGGATAAACGATAGGATAGGATAGAGGATAGGATAGGATAGAGGATAGGATAAGATAGAGGATAGGATAGGATAGTGGATAGGATAGGATAGAGGATAGGATAGGATAGAGGATAGGATAGGATAGTGGATTGGATAGGATAGAGGATAGGATATGATACAGGATAGGATAGGATAGAGAATAGGATAGGATAGAGGATAGGACAGGGTAGAGGATAGGATAGGATAGAGAATAGGACAGGATAGGATAGAGGATAGGATAGCATAGAGGATAGGATAGGTTATAGGATAGGATAGGATAGAGGATAGGATAGCATAGAGGATAGGATAGGTTATAGGATAGGATAGAGGATAGGATAGGATGGAGAATAGGATATAGGATTGGATAGGATAGAGAATAGGATATAGGATTGGATAGGATAGAGGATAGAATAGGATAGAGGATAGGATAGGATAGAGGATAGGATATGATAGAGGATAGGATAGGATAGAGGATAGGATAGGATAGAGGATAGAATAGGATAGAGGATAGGATAGGATAGAGAATAGGATAGGATAGAGGATAGGATAGGATAGAGGATAGGATAGGATAGAGAATAGGATATAGGATTGGATAGGATAGCGGATAGGATAGGATAGAGGATAGGATAGGATAGAGGATAGGATATGATAGAGGATAGGATAGGATAGAGGATAGGATAGGATAGGATAGAGGATAGGATAGGATAGAGGATAGGATAGGATAGAGGATAGGATAGGATAGAGGATAGGATAGGATAGAGGATAGGATAGGATAGAGGATAGGATAGGATAGAGAATAGGATATACGATTGGATAGGATAGAGGATAGAATAGGATAGAGGATAGGATAGGATAGAGGATAGGATATGATAGAGGATAGGATAGGATAGAGGATAGGATAGGATAGAGGATAGAATAGGATAGAGGATAGGATAGGATAGAGAATAGGATAGGATAGAGGATAGGATAGGATAGAGGATAGGATAGGATAGAGAATAGGATATAGGATTGGATAGGATAGCGGATAGGATAGGATAGAGGATAGGATACTATAGAGGATAGGATATGATAGAGGATAGGATAGGATAGAGGATAGGATAGGATAGACGATAGGATAGGATAGAGGATAGGATAGGATAGAGGATAGGATAGGATAGAGGATAGGATAGGATAGAGGATAGGATAGGATAGAGGATAGGATAGGATAGAGAATAGGATATAGGATTGGATAGGATAGCGGATAGGATAGGATAGAGGATAGGATAGGATAGAGGATAGGATATGATAGAGGATAGGATAGGATAGAGGATAGGATAGGATAGGATAGGATAGAGGATGGGATAGGATAGAGGATAGGATAGGATGGAGGATAGGATAGGATAGAGGATAGGATAGGATGGAGAATAGGATATAGGATTGGATAGGATAGAAAATAGGATATAGGATTGGATAGGATAGATGATAGAATAGTATAGAGGATAGGATAGGATAGAGATAGGATATGATAGAGGATAGGATAGGATAGAGGATAGGATAGGATATAGGATTGGATAGGATAGATGATAGAATAGTATAGAGGATAGGATAGGATAGAGGATAGGATATGATAGAGGATAGGATAGGATAGAGGATAGAGGATAGGATAGGATAGAGTTTAGGATAGGATAGAGGATAGGATAGGATAGAGGATTGGATAGGATAGCGGATAGGATAGGATAGAGGATAGGATAGGATAGAGGATAGGATATGATAGAGGATAGGATATAGGATTGGATAGAATGGAGGATAGGATAGAGGATAGGATAGGATAGAGGATAGGATAGGATAGAGGATAGGATAGGATAGTGGATTGGATAGGATAGAGGATAGGATATGATACAGGATAGGATAGGATAGAGAATAGGATAGGATAGAGGGTAGGATAGGGTAGAGGATAGGATAGGATAGAGAATAGGATAGGATAGGATAGAGGATAGCATAGGATAGAGGATAGGATATAGGATTGGATAGAATGGAGGATAGGATAGAGGATAGGATATGATACAGGATAGGATAGGATAGAGAGTAGGGTAGGATAGAGGGTAGGATAGGGTAGAGGATAGGATAGGATAGAGAATAGGATAGGATAGGATAGAGGATAGCATAGGATAGAGGATATTATAGGTTATAGGATAGGATAGAGGATAGGATAGGATGGAGAATAGGATATAGGATTGGATAGGATAGAGAATAGGATATAGGATTGGATAGGATAGAGGATAGAATAGGATAGAGGATAGGATAGGATAGAGGATAGGATTTGATAGAGGATAGGATAGGATAGAGGATAGGATAGGATAGAGGATAGGATAGGATAGGATAGAGGATAGGATAGGATAGAGGATATGATAGGATGGAGAATAGGATATAGGATTGGATAGGATAGAAAATAGGATATAGGATTGGATAGGATAGATGATAGAATAGTATAGAGGATAGGATAGGATAGAGGATAGGATAAGATACAGTCTAGGATAGGATAGAGGATAGGATATGATACAGGATATGATAGGATAGAGAATAGGATAGGATAGAGGATAGGATAGGGTAGAGGATAGGATAGGATAGAGAATAGGATATAGGATTGGATAGGATAGCGGATAGGATAGGATAGAGGATAGGATATGATAGTGGATAGGATAGGATAGAGGATAGGATAGGATTGGATAGAGGATAGGATAGGATAGAGGATAGGATAGGATATAGGATAGGATAGGATAGAGGATAGGATAGGATAGAGAATAGGATAGGATAGAGGATAGGATAGGATAGAGGATAGGTTAGGATAGAGAATAGGATATAGGATTGGATAGGATAGCGGATAGGATAGGATAGAGGATAGGATAGGATAGAGGATAGGATATGATAGAGGATAGGATAGGATAGAGGATAGGATAGGATAGGATAGAGGATAGGATAGGATGGAGAATAGGATATAGGATTGGATAGGATAGAAAATAGGATATAGGACTGGATAGGATAGATGATAGAATAGTATAGAGGATAGGATAGGATAGAGGATAGGATATGATAGAGGATAGGATAGGATAGAGGATAGGATAGGATAGAGGATAGGATAGGATAGAGGATAGGATAGGATAGAGGATAGGATAGGATAGGGGATAGGATAGGGTAGAGGATAGGATAGAGGATAGGATAGAGGATAGAATAGGATAGAGGATAGGATAGGATAGAGGATAGGATATGATAGAGGATAGGATATAGGATTGGATAGAATGGAGGATAGGATAGATGATAGGATAGGATAGAGGATAGGATATGATAGAGGACAGGAGATAGGATTGGATAGAATAGAGGATAGGATAGATGATAGGATAGGATAGAGGATAGGATACGATAGAGGATAGGATAGGATAGAGAATAGGATATAGGATTGGATAGGATAGAGGATAGAATAGGATAGAGGATAGGATAGGATAGAGAATAGGATAGGATAGAGGATAGGATAGGATAGAGGATAGGATAGCATAGAGGATAGGATAGGATAGAGAATAGGATATACGATTGGATAGGATAGAGGATAGAATAGGATAGAGGATAGGATAGGATAGAGGATAGGATATCATAGAGGATAGGATAGGATAGAGGATAGGATAGGATAGAGGATAGAATAGGATAGAGGATAGGATAGGATAGAGAATAGGATAGGATAGAGGATAGGATAGGATAGAGGATAGGATAGGTTAGAGAATAGGATATAGGATTGGATAGGATAGCGGATAGGATAGGATAGAGGATAGGATAGGATAGAGGATAGGATATGATAGAGGATAGGATAGGATAGAGGATAGGATAGGATAGGATAGAGGATAGGATAGGATGGAGAATAGGATATAGGATTAGATAGGATAGAAAATAGGATATAGGACTGGATAGGATAGATGATAGAATAGTATAGAGGATAGGATAGGATAGAGGATAGGATATGATAGAGGATAGGATAGGATAGAGGATAGGATAGGATAGAGGATAGGATAGGATAGAGGATAGGATAGGATAGAGGATAGGATAGGATAGGGGATAGGATAGGGTAGAGGATAGGATAGAGGATAGGATAGAGGATAGAATAGGATAGAGGATAGGATAGGATAGAGGATAGGATATGATAGAGGATAGGATATGGTAGAGGATAGGATAGGATAGAGGATAGGATAGGATAGGATAGAGGATAGGATAGGATGGAGAATAGGATATAGGATTGGATAGGATAGAAAATAGGATATAGGACTGGATAGGATAGATGATAGAATAGTATAGAGGATAGGATAGGATAGAGGATAGGATATGATAGAGGATAGGATAGGATAGAGGATAGGATAGGATAGAGGATAGGATAGGATAGAGGATAGGATAGGATAGAGGATAGGATAGGATAAGGATAGGATAGGGTAGAGGATAGGATAGGATAGAGAATAGGATATAGGATTGGATAGGATAGCGGATAGGATAGGATAGAGGATAGGATATGATAGTGGATAGGATAGGATAGAGGATAGGATAGGATTGGATAGAGGATAGGATAGGATAGAGGATAGGATAGGATATAGGATAGGATAGGATAGAGGATAGGATAGGATAGAGAATAGGATAGGATAGAGGATAGGATAGGATAGAGGATAGGTTAGGATAGAGAATAGGATATAGGATTGGATAGGATAGCGGATAGGATAGGATAGAGGATAGGATAGGATAGAGGATAGGATATGATAGAGGATAGGATAGGATAGAGGATAGGATAGGATAGGATAGAGGATAGGATAGGATGGAGAATAGGATATAGGATTGGATAGGATAGGATAGAGGATAGGTTAGGATAGAGAATAGGATATAGGATTGGATAGGATAGCGGATAGGATAGGATAGAGGATAGGATAGGATAGAGAATAGGATAGGATAGAGGATAGGATAGGATAGAGGATAGGATAGGTTAGAGAATAGGATATAGGATTGGATAGGATAGCGGATAGGATAGGATAGAGGATAGGATAGGATAGAGGATAGGATATGATAGAGGATAGGATAGGATAGAGGATAGGATAGGATAGGATAGAGGATAGGATAGGATGGAGAATAGGATATACGATTGGATAGGATAGAAAATAGGATATAGGACTGGATAGGATAGATGATAGAATAGTATAGAGGATAGGATAGGATAGAGGATAGGATATGATAGAGGATAGGATAGGATAGAGGATAGGATAGGATAGAGGATAGGATAGGATAGAGGATAGGATAGGATAGAGGATAGGATAGGATAGAGGATAGGATAGGGTAGAGGATAGGATAGGATAGAGAATAGGATATAGGATTGGATAGGATAGCGGATAGGATAGGATAGAGGATAGGATATGATAGTGGATAGGATAGGATAGAGGATAGGATAGGATTGGATAGAGGATAGGATAGGATAGAGGATAGGATAGGATATAGGATAGGATAGGATAGAGGATAGGATAGGATAGAGAATAGGATAGGATAGAGGATAGGATAGGATAGAGGATAGGTTAGGATAGAGAATAGGATATAGGATTGGATAGGATAGCGGATAGGATAGGATAGAGGATAGGATAGGATAGAGGATAGGATATGATAGAGGATAGGATAGGATAGAGGATAGGATAGGATAGGATAGAGGATAGGATAGGATGGAGAATAGGATATAGGATTGGATAGGATAGGATAGAGGATAGGTTAGGATAGAGAATAGGATATAGGATTGGATAGGATAGCGGATAGGATAGGATAGAGGATAGGATAGGATAGAGAATAGGATAGGATAGAGGATAGGATAGGATAGAGGATAGGATAGGTTAGAGAATAGGATATAGGATTGGATAGGATAGCGGATAGGATAGGATAGAGGATAGGATAGGATAGAGGATAGGATATGATAGAGGATAGGATAGGATAGAGGATAGGATAGGATAGGATAGAGGATAGGATAGGATGGAGAATAGGATATAGGATTGGATAGGATAGAAAATAGGATATAGGACTGGATAGGATAGATGATAGAATAGTATAGAGGATAGGATAGGATAGAGGATAGGATATGATAGAGGATAGGATAGGATAGAGGATAGGATAGGATAGAGGATAGGATAGGATAGAGGATAGGATAGGATAGAGGATAGGATAGGATAGGGGATAGGATAGGGTAGAGGATAGGATAGAGGATAGGATAGAGGATAGAATAGGATAGAGGATAGGATAGGATAGAGGATAGGATATGATAGAGGATAGGATATGATAGAGGATAGGATAGGATAGAGGATAGGATAGGATAGGATAGAGGATAGGATAGGATGGAGAATAGGATATAGGATTGGATAGGATAGAAAATAGGATATAGGACTGGATAGGATAGATGACAGAATAGTATAGAGGATAGGATAGGATAGAGGATAGGATATGATAGAGGATAGGATAGGATAGAGGATAGGATAGGATAGAGGATAGGATAGGATAGAGGATAGGATAGGATAGAGGATAGGATAGGATAGAGGATAGGATAGGGTAGAGGATAGGATAGGATAGAGAATAGGATATAGGATTGGATAGGATAGCGGATAGGATAGGATAGAGGATAGGATATGATAGTGGATAGGATAGGATAGAGGATAGGATAGGATTGGATAGAGGATAGGATAGGATAGAGGATAGGATAGGATATAGGATAGGATAGGATAGAGGATAGGATAGGATAGAGAATAGGATAGGATAGAGGATAGGATAGGATAGAGGATAGGTTAGGATAGAGAATAGGATATAGGATTGGATAGGATAGCGGATAGGATAGGATAGAGGATAGGATAGGATAGAGGATAGGATATGATAGAGGATAGGATAGGATAGAGGATAGGATAGGATAGGATAGAGGATAGGATAGGATGGAGAATAGGATATAGGATTGGATAGGATAGAAAATAGGATATAGGACTGGATAGGATAGATGATAGAATAGTATAGAGGATAGGATAGGATAGAGGATAGGATATGATAGAGGATAGGATAGGATAGAGGATAGGATAGGATAGAGGATAGGATAGGATAGAGGATAGGATAGGATAGAGGATAGGGTAGGATAGGGGATAGGATAGGGTAGAGGATAGGATAGAGGATAGGATAGAGGATAGAATAGGATAGAGGATAGGATAGGATAGAGGATAGGATATGATAGAGGATAGGATATAGGATTGGATAGAATGGAGGATAGGATAGATGATAGGATAGGATAGAGGATAGGATATGATAGAGGACAGGAGATAGGATTGGATAGAATAGAGGATAGGATAGATGATAGGATAGGATAGAGGATAGGATACGATAGAGGATAGGATAGGATAGAGAATAGGATATAGGATTGGATAGGATAGAGGATAGAATAGGATAGAGGATAGGATAGGATAGAGAATAGGATAGGATAGAGGATAGGATAGGATAGAGGATAGGATAGCATAGAGGATAGGATAGGATAGAGAATAGGATATACGATTGGATAGGATAGAGGATAGAATAGGATAGAGGATAGGATAGGATAGAGGATAGGATATCATAGAGGATAGGATAGGATAGAGGATAGGATAGGATAGAGGATAGAATAGGATAGAGGATAGGATAGGATAGAGAATAGGATAGGATAGAGGATAGGATAGGATAGAGGATAGGATAGGTTAGAGAATAGGATATAGGATTGGATAGGATAGCGGATAGGATAGGATAGAGGATAGGATAGGATAGAGGATAGGATATGATAGAGGATAGGATAGGATAGAGGATAGGATAGGATAGGATAGAGGATAGGATAGGATGGAGAATAGGATATAGGATTGGATAGGATAGAAAATAGGATATAGGACTGGATAGGATAGATGATAGAATAGTATAGAGGATAGGATAGGATAGAGGATAGGATATGATAGAGGATAGGATAGGATAGAGGATAGGATAGGATAGAGGATAGGATAGGATAGAGGATAGGATAGGATAGAGGATAGGATAGGATAGGGGATAGGATAGGGTAGAGGATAGGATAGAGGATAGGATAGAGGATAGAATAGGATAGAGGATAGGATAGGATAGAGGATAGGATATGATAGAGGATAGGATATAGGATTGGATAGAATGGAGGATAGGATAGATGATAGGATAGGATAGAGGATAGGATATGATAGAGGACAGGAGATAGGATTGGATAGAATAGAGGATAGGATAGATGATAGGATAGGATAGAGGATAGGATACGATAGAGGATAGGATAGGATAGAGAATAGGATATAGGATTGGATAGGATAGAGGATAGAATAGGATAGAGGATAGGATAGGATAGAGAATAGGATAGGATAGAGGATAGGATAGGATAGAGGATAGGATAGCATAGAGGATAGGATAGGATAGAGAATAGGATATACGATTGGATAGGATAGAGGATAGAATAGGATAGAGGATAGGATAGGATAGAGGATAGGATATCATAGAGGATAGGATAGGATAGAGGATAGGATAGGATAGAGGATAGAATAGGATAGAGGATAGGATAGGATAGAGAATAGGATAGGATAGAGGATAGGATAGGATAGAGGATAGGATAGGTTAGAGAATAGGATATAGGATTGGATAGGATAGCGGATAGGATAGGATAGAGGATAGGATAGGATAGAGGATAGGATAGGTTAGAGGATAGGATAGGATAGCGGATAGGATATGATAGAGGATAGGATAGGATAGAGGATAGGATAGGATAGAGAATAGGATAGGATAGGATAGAGGATAGGATACGATAGAGGGTAGGATAGGATACAGGATAGGATAGGATAGAGAATAGGATAGGATAGAGGATAGGATAGGATAGAGGATACGATATAGGATTGGATAGGATAGAGGATAGGATAGGATAGAGGATAGGATAGGATAGAGGATAGGATAGGATAGAGGATAATATACGGTAGAGGATAGGATAGGATAGAGGATAGGATAGGATAGAGGATAGGATAGGATAGAGGATAGGATAGGATAGAGGATAGGATAGGATAGAGGATAGGATAGGATAGAGGATAGGATAGGATAAACGATAGGATAGGATAGAGGATAGGATAGGATATAGGATAGGATAAGATAGTGGATAGGATAGGATAGTGGATAGGATAGGATAGAGGATAGGATAGGATAGAGGATAGGATAGGATAGTGGATTGGATAGGATAGAGGATAGGATATGATACATGATAGGATAGGATAGAGAATAGGATAGTATAGAGGATAGGATAGGATAGAGGATAGGATATGATAGAGGATAGGATAGGATAGGATAGAGGATAGGATAGGATAGAGGATAGGATAGGATAGAGGATAGGATATGATAGAGGATAGGATAGGATAGAGGATAGGATAGGATAGAGAATAGGATAGGATAGAGGATAGGATAGGATAGAGGATAGGATAGGATAGAGGATAGGATAGGATAGGATAGAGGATAGGATAGGATAGAGGATAGGATAGGATGGAGAATAGGATATAGGATTGGATAGGATAGAGAATAGGATATAGGATTGGATAGGATAGAGGATAGAATAGGATAGAGGATAGGATAGGATAGAGGATAGGATAGGATAGCGGATAGGATATGGTAGAGGATAGGATAGGATAGAGGGTAGGATAGGATAAACGATAGGATAGGATAGAGGATAGGATAGTATAGAGGATAGGATAGGATAGAGGATAGGATAGGATAGTGGATAGGATAGGATAGAGGATAGGATAGGATAGAGGATACGATATAGGATTGGATAGGATAGAGGATAGGATAGGATAGAGGATAGGATAGGATAGAGAATAGGATAGGATAGAGGATAGGATAGGATAGAGGATAGGATAGGATAGAGGATAGGATAGGATAGAGAATAGGATATAGGATTGGATAGGATAGCGGATAGGATAGGATAGAGGATAGGATAGGATAGAGGATACGATATGATAGAGGATAGGATAGGATAGAGGATAGGATAGGATAGAGGATAGAATAGGATAGAGGATAGGATAGGATAGAGAATAGGATAGGATAGAGGAATGGATAGGATAGAGAATAGGATATAGGATTGGATAGGATAGCGGATAGAATAGGATAGAGGATTGGATAGGATAGAGGATAGGATATGATAGAGGATAGGATGGGATAGAGGATAGGATAGGATACGATAGAGGATAGGATAGGATAGAGAATAGGATATGGGATTGGATAGGATATAGGATTGGATAGGATAGATGATAGAATAGTATAGAGGATAGGATAGGATAGAGGATAGGATATGATAGAGGATAGGATAGGATAGAGGATAGAGGATAGGATAGGATAGAGGATAGGATAGGATAGAGGATAGGATATGATAGAGGATAGGATAGGATAGAGGATAGGATAGGATAGAGAATAGGATAGGATAGAGGATAGGATAGGATAGAGGATAGGATAGGATAGAGGATAGGATAGGATAGGATAGAGGATAGGATAGGATAGAGGATAGGATAGGATGGAGAATAGGATATAGGATTGGATAGGATAGAGAATAGGATATAGGATTGGATAGGATAGAGGATAGAATAGGATAGAGGATAGGATAGGATAGAGGATAGGATAGGATAGCGGATAGGATATGATAGAGGATAGGATAGGATAGAGGATAGGATAGGATAAACGATAGGCTAGGATAGAGGATAGGATAGTATAGAGGATAGGATAGGATAGGATAGTGGATAGGATAGGATAGAGGATAGGATAGGATAGAGGATACGATATAGGATTGGATAGGATAGAGGATAGGATACGATAGAGAATAGGGTAGGCTAGAGAATAGGATATAGGATTGGATAGGATAGAGGATAGGATAGGATAGAGGATACGATATAGGATTGGATAGGATAGAGGATAGGATACGATAGAGAATAGGATAGGATAGAGAATAGGATATAGGATTGGATAGGATAGAGGATAGAATAGGATAAAGGATAGGATAGGATAGCGGACAGGATATGTTAGAGGATGGGATAGGATAGAGGATAGGATAGGATAGAGAATAGGATATAGGATTGGATAGGATAGCGGATAGGATAGGATAGAGGATAGGATAGGATAGAGAATAGGATAGGATAGAGAATAGGATAGTATAGAGGATAGGATAGGATAGAGGATAGGATATGATAGAGGATAGGATAGGATAGGATAGAGGATAGGATAGGATAGAGGATAGGATAGGATAGAGGATAGGATATGATAGAGGATAGGATAGGATAGAGGATAGGATAGGATAGAGAATAGGATAGGATAGAGGATAGGATAGGATAGAGGATAGGATAGGATAGAGGATAGGATAGGATAGGATAGAGGATAGGATAGGATAGAGGATAGGATAGGATGGAGAATAGGATATAGGATTGGATAGGATAGAGAATAGGATATAGGATTGGATAGGATAGAGGATAGAATAGGATAGAGGATAGGATAGGATAGAGGATAGGATAGGATAGCGGATAGGATATGGTAGAGGATAGGATAGGATAGAGGGTAGGATAGGATAAACGATAGGATAGGATAGAGGATAGGATAGTATAGAGGATAGGATAGGATAGAGGATAGGATAGGATAGTGGATAGGATAGGATAGAGGATAGGATAGGATAGAGGATACGATATAGGATTGGATAGGATAGAGGATAGGATAGGATAGAGGATAGGATAGGATAGAGAATAGGATAGGATAGAGGATAGGATAGGATAGAGGATAGGATAGGATAGAGGATAGGATAGGATAGAGAATAGGATATAGGATTGGATAGGATAGCGGATAGGATAGGATAGAGGATAGGATAGGATAGAGGATACGATATGATAGAGGATAGGATAGGATAGAGGATAGGATAGGATAGAGGATAGAATAGGATAGAGGATAGGATAGGATAGAGAATAGGATAGGATAGAGGAATGGATAGGATAGAGAATAGGATATAGGATTGGATAGGATAGCGGATAGAATAGGATAGAGGATTGGATAGGATAGAGGATAGGATATGATAGAGGATAGGATGGGATAGAGGATAGGATAGGATACGATAGAGGATAGGATAGGATAGAGAATAGGATATGGGATTGGATAGGATATAGGATTGGATAGGATAGATGATAGAATAGTATAGAGGATAGGATAGGATAGAGGATAGGATATGATAGAGGATAGGATAGGATAGAGGATAGAGGATAGGATAGGATAGAGGATAGGATAGGATAGAGGATAGGATATGATAGAGGATAGGATAGGATAGAGGATAGGATAGGATAGAGAATAGGATAGGATAGAGGATAGGATAGGATAGAGGATAGGATAGGATAGAGGATAGGATAGGATAGGATAGAGGATAGGATAGGATAGAGGATAGGATAGGATGGAGAATAGGATATAGGATTGGATAGGATAGAGAATAGGATATAGGATTGGATAGGATAGAGGATAGAATAGGATAGAGGATAGGATAGGATAGAGGATAGGATAGGATAGCGGATAGGATATGATAGAGGATAGGATAGGATAGAGGATAGGATAGGATAAACGATAGGCTAGGATAGAGGATAGGATAGTATAGAGGATAGGATAGGATAGAGGATAGGATAGGATAGTGGATAGGATAGGATAGAGGATAGGATAGGATAGAGGATACGATATAGGATTGGATAGGATAGAGGATAGGATACGATAGAGAATAGGGTAGGCTAGAGAATAGGATATAGGATTGGATAGGATAGAGGATAGGATAGGATAGAGGATACGATATAGGATTGGATAGGATAGAGGATAGGATACGATAGAGAATAGGATAGGATAGAGAATAGGATATAGGATTGGATAGGATAGAGGATAGAATAGGATAAAGGATAGGATAGGATAGCGGACAGGATATGTTAGAGGATGGGATAGGATAGAGGATAGGATAGGATAGAGAATAGGATATAGGATTGGATAGGATAGCGGATAGGATAGGATAGAGGATAGGATAGGATAGAGAATAGGATATAGGATTGGATAGGATAGCGGATAGGATAGGATAGGATAGAGGATAGGATATGATAGAGGATAGGATAGGATAGAGGATAGGATAGAGGATAGGATAGGATAGGATAGAGGATAGGATAGGATAGAGGATAGGATATGATAGAGGACAGGATATAGGATTGGATAGAATAGAGGATAAGATAGATGATAGGATAGCATAGAGGATAGGATATGATACAGGATAGGATAGGATAGAGAATAGGATAGGATAGAGGATAGGATAGGGTAGAGGATAGGATAGGATAGAGAATAGGATATAGGATTGGATAGGATAGCGGATAGGATAGGATAGAGGATAGGATAGGATAGAGGATACGATATGATAGAGGATAGGATAGGATAGAGGATAGGATAGGATAGAGGATAGAATAGGATAGAGGATAAGATAGGATAGAGAATAGGATAGGATAGAGGATAGGATAGGATAGAGAATAGGATATAGGATTGGATAGGATAGCGGATAGAATAGGATAGAGGATTGGATAGGATAGAGGATAGGATATGATAGAGGATAGGATAGGATAGAGGATAGGATAGGATACGATAGAGGATAGGATAGGATAGAGAATAGGATATGGGATTGGATAGGATATAGGATTGGATAGGATAGATGATAGAATAGTATAGAGGATAGGATAGGATAGAGGATAGGATATGATAGAGGATAGGATAGGATAGAGGATAGGATAGGATAGAGGATAGGATATGATAGAGGATAGGATAGGATAGAGGATAGGATAGGATAGAGAATAGGATAGGATAGAGGATAGGATAGGATAGAGGATAGGATAGGATAGAGGATGGGATAGGATAGGATAGAGGATAGGATAGGATAGAGGATAGGATAGGATGGAGAATAGGATATAGGATTGGATAGGATAGAGAATAGGATATAGGATTGGATAGGATAGAGGATAGAATAGGCTAGAGGATAGGATAGGATAGAGGATAGGATAGGATAGCGGATAGGATATGATAGAGGATAGGATAGGATAGAGGATAGGATAGGATAAACGATAGGCTAGGATAGAGGATAGGATAGTATAGAGGATAGGATAGGATAGAGGATAGGATAGGATAGTGGATAGGATAGGATAGAGGATAGGGTAGGATAGAGGATACGATATAGGATTGGATAGGATAGAGGATAGGATACGATAGAGAATAGGGTAGGATAGAGAATAGGATATAGGATTGGATAGGATAGAGGATAGGATAGGATAGAGGATACGATATAGGATTGGATAGGATAGAGGATAGGATACGATAGAGAATAGGATAGGATAGAGAATAGGATATAGGATTGGATAGGATAGAGGATAGAATAGGATAAAGGATAGGATAGGATAGCGGACAGGATATGTTAGAGGATGGGATAGGATAGAGGATAGGATAGGATTGAGAATAGGATATAGGATTGGATAGGATAGCGGATAGGATAGGATAGAGGATAAGATAGGATAGAGAATAGGATATAGGATTGGATAGGATAGCGGATAGGATAGGATAGGATAGAGGATAGGATATGATAGAGGATAGGATAGGATAGAGGATAGGATAGAGGATAGGATAGGATAGGATAGAGGATAGGATAGGATAGAGGATAGGATAGGATAGAGGATAGGATATGATAGAGGACAGGATAGAGGATTGGATAGAATAGAGGATAGGATAGATGATAGGATAGCATAGAGGATAGGATATGATACAGGATAGGATAGGATAGAGAATAGGATAGGATAGAGGATAGGATAGGGTAGAGGATAGGATAGGATAGAGAATAGGATATAGGATTGGATAGGATAGCGGATAGGATAGGATAGAGGATAGGATAGGATAGAGGATAGGATAGGATAGAGAATAGGATAGGATAGAGGATAGGATAGGATAGAGGATAGGATAGGATAGAGGATAGGATAGGATAGAGAATAGGATATAGGATTGGATAGGATAGCGGATAGGATAGGATAGAGGATAGGATAGGATAGAGGATACGATATAGGATTGGATAGGATAGAGGATAGGATCCGATAGAGAATAGGATAGGATAGAGAATAGGATATAGGATTGGATATGATAGAGAATAGAATAGGATAGAGGATAGGATAGGATAGAGAATAGGATAGGATAGAGGATAGGATAGGATAGAGCATAGGATAGGATAGAGGATAGGATATAGGATTGGATAGGATAGAGGATACAATACGATAGAGAATAGGATAGGATAGAGAATAGGATATAGAATTGGATAGGATAGAGGATAGAATAGGATATAGGATAGGAGAGGATAGCGGATAGGATATGTTAGAGGATAGGATAGGATAGAGGATAGGATAGGATAAACGATTCGATAGGATAGAGGATAGGATAGGATAGAGGATAGGATAGGATAGAGGATAGGATAGGATAGAGGTTAGGATATGATAGAGGGTAGGATAGGATAGAGAATAGGATATAGGATTGGATAGGATAGCGGATAGGATAGGATAGAGGATAGGATAGGATAGAGGATACGATATGATAGAGGATAGGATAGGATAGAGGATAGGATAGGATAGAGGATAGAATAGGATAGAGGATAGGATAGGATAGAGAATAGGATAGGATAGAGGATAGGATAGGATAGAGAATAGGATATAGGATTGGATAGGATAGCGGATAGAATAGGATAGAGGATTGGATAGGATAGAGGATAGGATATGATAGAGGATAGGATAGGATAGAGGATAGGATAGGATACGATAGAGGATAGGATAGGATAGAGAATAGGATATGGGATTGGATAGGATATAGGATTGGATAGGATAGATGATAGAATAGTATAGAGGATAGGATAGGATAGAGGATAGGATATGATAGAGGATAGGATAGGATAGAGGATAGGATAGGATAGAGGATAGGATATGATAGAGGATAGGATAGGATAGAGGATAGGATAGGATAGAGAATAGGATAGGATAGAGGATAGGATAGGATAGAGGATAGGATAGGATAGAGGATGGGATAGGATAGGATAGAGGATAGGATAGGATAGAGGATAGGATAGGATGGAGAATAGGATATAGGATTGGATAGGATAGAGAATAGGATATAGGATTGGATAGGATAGAGGATAGAATAGGCTAGAGGATAGGATAGGATAGAGGATAGGATAGGATAGCGGATAGGATATGATAGAGGATAGGATAGGATAGAGGATAGGATAGGATAAACGATAGGCTAGGATAGAGGATAGGATAGTATAGAGGATAGGATAGGATAGAGGATAGGATAGGATAGTGGATAGGATAGGATAGAGGATAGGATAGGATAGAGGATACGATATAGGATTGGATAGGATAGAGGATAGGATACGATAGAGAATAGGGTAGGATAGAGAATAGGATATAGGATTGGATAGGATAGAGGATAGGATAGGATAGAGGATACGATATAGGATTGGATAGGATAGAGGATAGGATACGATAGAGAATAGGATAGGATAGAGAATAGGATATAGGATTGGATAGGATAGAGGATAGAATAGGATAAAGGATAGGATAGGATAGCGGACAGGATATGTTAGAGGATGGGATAGGATAGAGGATAGGATAGGATAGAGAATAGGATATAGGATTGGATAGGATAGCGGATAGGATAGGACAGAGGATAAGATAGGATAGAGAATAGGATATAGGATTGGATAGGATAGCGGATAGGATAGGATAGGATAGAGGATAAGATAGGATAGAGAATAGGATATAGGATTGGATAGGATAGCGGATAGGATAGGATAGGATAGAGGATAGGATATGATAGAGGATAGGATAGGATAGAGGATAGGATAGAGGATAGGATAGGATAGGATAGAGGATAGGATAGGATAGAGGATAGGATAGGATAGAGGATAGGATATGATAGAGGACAGGATATAGGATTGGATAGAATAGAGGATAGGATAGATGATAGGATAGCATAGAGGATAGGATATGATACAGGATAGGATAGGATAGAGAATAGGATAGGATAGAGGATAGGATAGGGTAGAGGATAGGATAGGATAGAGAATAGGATATAGGATTGGATAGGATAGCGGATAGGATAGGATAGAGGATAGGATAGGATAGAGGATAGGATAGGATAGAGAATAGGATAGGATAGAGGATAGGATAGGATAGAGGATAGGATAGGATAGAGGATAGGATAGGATAGAGAATAGGATATAGGATTGGATAGGATAGCGGATAGGATAGGATAGAGGATAGGATAGGATAGAGGATACGATATAGGATTGGATAGGATAGAGGATAGGATCCGATAGAGAATAGGATAGGATAGAGAATAGGATATAGGATTGGATATGATAGAGAATAGAATAGGATAGAGGATAGGATAGGATAGAGAATAGGATAGGATAGAGGATAGGATAGGATAGAGCATAGGATAGGATAGAGGATAGGATATAGGATTGGATAGGATAGAGGATACAATACGATAGAGAATAGGATAGGATAGAGAATAGGATATAGAATTGGATAGGATAGAGGATAGAATAGGATATAGGATAGGAGAGGATAGCGGATAGGATATGTTAGAGGATAGGATAGGATAGAGGATAGGATAGGATAAACGATTCGATAGGATAGAGGATAGGATAGGATAGAGGATAGGATAGGATAGAGGATAGGATAGGATAGAGGTTAGGATATGATAGAGGGTAGGATAGGATAGAGGATAGGATAGGATAGAGGATAGGATAGGATAGAGGATAGGATAGGATGGAGAATATGATATAGGATTGGATAGGATAGAGAATAGGATATAGGATTGGATAGGATAGAGGATAGAATAGGATAGAGGATAGGAAAGGATAGAGGATAGGATAGGATAGAGGATAGGATAGGATGGAGAATATGATATAGGATTGGATAGGATAGAGAATAGGATATAGGATTGGATAGGATAGAGGATAGGATAGGATAGAGGATAGGATAGGATAGAGGATATGATAGGATAGAGGATAGGATAGGATAGAGAAGAAGATAGGATAGCGGATAGGATAGGATAGAGGATAGGATAGGATAGTGGATAGGATAGGATAGAGGATAGGATACGATAGAGGATAGGATAGGATAGAGGATATGATAGGATAGTGGATAGGATAGGATAGAGGATAGGATAGGATAGATGATAGGATAGGATAGAGGATACGATATAGGATTGGATAGGATAGAGGATAGGATACGATAGAGAATAGGATAGGACAGAGAATAGGATATAGGATTGGATGGCATAGAGGATAGAATAGGATAAAGGATAGGATAGGATAGCGGATAGGATATGTTAGAGGATAGGATAGGATAGAGGATAGGATAGGATAAACGATTCGATAGGATAGAGGATAGGATAGGATAGAGGATAGGATAGGATAGGGGATAGGATAGGATAGAGAATAGGATAGGATAGAGGATAGGATAGGATAGAGGATAGGATAGGATAGAGGATAGGATAGGATAGATGATAGGATAGGATAGTGGATAGGATAGGATAGAGGATAGGATAGGATAGAGGATAGGATAGGATAGAGGATAGGATAGGTTAGAGGATAGGATAGGATAGCGGATAGGATATGATAGAGGATAGGATAGGATAGAGGATAGGATAGGATAGGATAGAGAATAGGATATAGGATTGGATAGGATAGCGGATAGGATAGGATAGAGGATAGGATAGGATAGAGGATAGGATATGATAGAGGATAGGATAGGATAGAGGATAGGATAGGATGGAGAATAGGATATAGGATTGGATAGGATAGAGAATAGGATATAGGATTGGATAGGATAGAGGATAGAACAGGATAGAGGATAGGATAGGATAGAGGTTAGGATAGGATAGAGGATAGGATAGGATAGAGGATAGGATAGGATAGAGGATAGGATAGGATAGAGGATAGGATAGGATAGAGGATAGGATAGGATAGAGGATAGGATAGGATAGAGGATAGGATAGGATAGAGGATAGGATATGATAGTGGATAGGATAGGATAGAGGATAGGATAGGATAGAGGATAGGATAGGATAGAGGATAGGATAGGTTAGAGGATAGGATAGGATAGCGGATAGGATGTGATAGAGGATAGGATAGGATAGAGGATAGGATAGGATAAACGATAGGATAGGATAGAGGATAGGATAGGATAGAGGATAGGATAGGATAGTGGATAGGATAGGATAGAGGATAGGATAGGATAGAGGATACGATATAGGATTGGATAGGATAGAGGATAGGATACGATAGAGAATAGGATAGGATAGAGGATAGAATAGGATAAAGGATAGGATAGGATAGCGGATAGGATATGTTAGAGGATAGGATAGGATAGAGGATAGGATAGGATAAACGATTCGATAGGATAGACGATAGGATAGGATATAGGATAGGATAGGATAGAGGATAGGATAGGATAGAGAATAGGATAGGATAGAGGATAGGATAGGATAGAGAATAGGATATAGGATTGGATAGGATAGCGGATAGGATAGGATAGAGGATAGGATAGGATAGAGGATAGGATATGATAGAGGATAGGATAGGATAGAGGATAGGATAGGATAGGATAGAGGATAGGATAGGATAGAGGATAGGATAGGATGGAGAAGAGGATATAGGATTGGATAGGATAGAGAATAGGATATAGGATTGGATAGGATAGAGGATAGAACAGGATAGAGGATAGGATAGGATAGAGGTTAGGATAGGATAGAGGATAATATAGGATAGAGGATAGGATAGGATAGAGGATCGGATAGGATAGAGGATAGGATAGGATAGAGGATAGGATAGGATAGAGGATAGGATATGATAGTGGATAGGATAGGATAGAGGATAGGATAGGATAGAGGATAGGATAGGATAGAGGATAGGATAGGATAGGATAGAGAATAGGATATAGGATTGGATAGGATAGCGGATAGGATAGGATAGAGGGTAGGATAGGATAGAGGATAGGATATGATAGAGGATAGGATAGGATAGAGGATAGGATAGGATAGGATAGAGGATAGGATAGGATAGAGGATAGGATAGGATGGAGAATAGGATATAGGATTGGATAGGATAGAGAATAGGATATAGGATTGGATAGGATAGAGGATAGAACAGGATAGAGGATAGGATAGGATAGAGGTTAGGATAGGATAGAGGATAGGATAGGATAGAGGATAGGATAGGATAGAGGATACAATAGGATAGAGGATAGGATACGATAGAGGATAGGATAGGATAGAGGATAGGATAGGATAAACGATAGGATAGGATAGAGGATAGGATAGGATAGAGGATAGGATAGGATAGTGGATAGGATAGGATAGAGGATAGGATAGGATGGAGGATACGATATAGGATTGGATAGGATAGAGGATAGGATACGATAGAGAATAGGATAGGATAGAGGATAGAATAGGATAAAGGATAGGATAGGATAGCGGATAGGATATGTTAGAGGATAGGATAGGATAGAGGATAGGATAGGATAAACGATTCGATAGGATAGACGATAGGATAGGATATAGGATAGGATAGGATAGAGGATAGGATAGGATAGAGAATAGGATAGGATAGAGGATAGGATAGGATAGAGGATAGGATAGGATAGAGGATAGGATACGATAGAGGATAGGATACGATAGAGGATAGGATAGGATAGAGAATAGGATAGGATAGAGAATAGGATATAGGATTGGATAGGATAGAGGATAGAACAGGATAGAGGATAGGATAGGATAGAGGTTAGGATAGGATAGAGGATAGTATAGGATAGAGGATAGGATAGGATAGAGGATCGGATAGGATAGAGGATAGGATAGGATAGAGGATAGGATAGGATAGAGGATAGGATATGATAGTGGATAGGATAGGATAGAGGATAGGATAGGATAGAGGATAGGATAGGATAGAGGATAGGATAGGATAGAGGATAGGATAGGATAGAGGATAGGATATAGGATTGGATAGAATGGAGGATAGGATAGAGGATAGGATAGGATAGAGGATAGGATATGATAGAGGACAGGATATAGGATTGGATAGAATAGAGGAAAGGATAGATGATAGGATAGGATAGAGGATAGGATATGATACAGGATAGGATAGGATAGAGAATAGGATAGGATAGAGGATAGGATAGGGTAGAGGATAGGATAGGATAGAGAATAGGATATAGGATTGGATAGGATAGCGGATAGGATAGGATAGAGGATAGGATAGGATAGAGGATAGGATATGATAGAGGATAGGATAGGATAGAGGATAGGATACGATAGAGGATAGGATACGATAGAGGATAGGATAGGATAGAGAATAGGATATAGGATTGGATATGATAGAGGATAGAATAGGATAGAGGATAGGATAGGATAGAGAATAGGATAGGATAGAGGATAGGATAGGATAGAGCATAGGATAGGATAGAGGATAGGATAGGATAGAGAATAGGATATAGGATTGAATAGGATAGTGGATAGGATAGGATAGAGGATAGGATAGGATAGAGGATAGGATATGATAGAGGATAGGATAGGATAGGATAGAGGATAGGATAGGATAGAGGATAGGATAGGATAGTGGATAGGATAGGATAGAGGATAGGATAGGATAGAGGATACGATATAGGATTGGATAGGATAGAGGGTAGGATACGATAGAGAATAGGATAGGATAGAGAATAGGATATAGGATTGGATAGGATAGAGGATAGAATAGGATAAAGGATAGGATAGGATAGAGGATAGGATAGGATAGAGGATAGGATAGGATAGAGGATAGGATATGATAGAGGATAGGATAGGATAGAGGATAGGATAGGATTGAGGATAGGATAGGATAGAGGATAGGATGGGATAGAGGATAGGATAGGATAGAGGATAGGATAGGATAGAGGATAGGATAGGATAGAGGATAGGATAGGATAGAGGATAGGATAGGATAGAGGATAGGATACGATAGAGGATAGGATAGGATAGAGGATCCGATATAGGATTTAATAGGATAGAGGATAGGATACGATAAAGGATAGGATAGGATAGAGGATAGGATAGGATAGAGAATAGGATATAGGATTGGATAGGATAGCGGATAGGATAGGATAGAGGATTGGATAGGATAGGGGATAGGATACGATAGAGGATAGGATAGGATAGAGAATAGGATATAGGATTGGATAGGATAGAGGATAGAATAGGATAGAGGATAGGATAGGATAGAGGATAGGATATGATACAGGATAGGATAGGATAGAGGATAGGATAGGATAGAGGATAGGATAGGATACAGGATAGGATAGGATAGAGGATAGGATAGGTTAGAGAATAGGATGGGATAGAGGATAGGATAGGATAGAGGATAGGATAGGATAGAGCATAGGATACGATAGAGGATAAGGATAGGATAGAGGATAGGATAGGATAGAGGATAGGATATGATAGAGGATAGGATAGGATAGAGGATAGGATACGATAGAGGATAGGATAGGATAGAGGATAGAGGATAGGATAGAGGATAGGATAGGATAGAGGATAGGATAGAGGATAGGATAGGATAGAGGATAGGATAGAGGATAGGATAGGATAGAGGATAGGATAGGATAGAGGATAGGATAGGATAGAGGATAGGATAGGATAGAGGATAGGATAGGATACAGGATAGGATAGGATAGAGGATAGGATAGGATAGAGAATAGGATGGGATAGAGGATAGGATAGGATGGAGGATAGGATAGGATAGAGGATAGGATACGATAGAGGATAAGGATAGGATAGAGGATAGGATAGGATAGAGGATAGGATATGATAGAGGATAGGATAGGATAGAGGATAGGATAGGATAGAGGATAGGATAGGATAGAGGATAGGATACGATAGAGGATAGGATAGAGGATAGGATAGAGGATAGGATAGAGGATAGGATAGGATAGAGGATAGGATAGGATAGAGGATAGGATAGGATAGAGGATAGGATACGACAGAGGATAGGATAGGATAGAGGATACGATATAGGATTTAATAGGATAGAGGATAGGATACGATAGAGGATAGGATAGGATAGAGGATAGGATAGGATAGAGAATAGGATAGGATAGAGGATGGGATAGGATAGAGGATAATATAGGATAGAGGATAGGATAGGATAGAGGATACGATAGGATAGAGGATAGGATAGGATAGAGAATAGGATACGATAGAGGATAGGATAGGATAGAGGATCCGATATAGGATTTAATAGGATAGAGGATAGGATACGATAAAGGATAGGATAGGATAGAGGATAGGATAGGATAGAGAATAGGATATAGGATTGGATAGGATAGCGGATAGGATAGGATAATGGATTGGATAGGATAGGGGATAGGATACGATAGAGGATAGGATAGGATAGAGAATAGGATATAGGATTGGATAGGATAGAGGATAGAATAGGATAGAGGATAGGATAGGATAGAGGATAGGATATGATACAGGATAGGATAGGATATAGGATAGGATAGGATAGAGGATAGGATAGGATACAGGATAGGATAGGATAGAGGATAGGATATGATAGAGGATAGGATAGGATAGAGGATAGGATAGGATAGAGAATAGGATGGGATAGAGGATAGGATAGGATAGAGGATAGGATAGGATAGAGGATAGGATATGATACAGGATAGGATAGGATATAGGATAGGATAGGATAGAGGATAGGATAGGATACAGGATAGGATAGGATACAGGATAGGATAGGATAGAGGATAGGATATGATAGAGGATAGGATAGGATAGAGGATAGGATAGGATAGAGAATAGGATGGGATAGAGGATAGGATAGGATAGAGGATAGGATAGGATAGAGGATAGGATAGGATAGAGGATGGGATAGGATAGAGGATAGGATAGGATAGAGGATAGGATAGGATAGAGGATAGGATAGGATAGAGGATAGGATAGGATAGAGGATAGGATAGGATAGAGGATAGGATAGAGGATAGGATAGGATAGAGGATAGGATAGGATAGAGGATAGGATAGGATAGAGGATAGGATAGGATAGAGGATACGATATAGGATTTAATAGGATAGAGGATAGGATACGATAGAGGATAGGATAGGATAGAGGATAGGATAGGATAGAGAATAGGATATAGGATTGGATAGGATAGCGGATAGGATAGGATAGAGGATTGGATAGGATAGGGGATAGGATACGATAGAGGATAGGATAGGATAGAGAATAGGATATAGGATTGGATAGGATAGAGGATAGAATAGGATAGAGGATAGGATAGGATAGAGGATAGGATATGATACAGGATAGGATAGGATAGAGGATAGGATAGGATAGAGGATAGGATAGGATACAGGATAGGATAGGATAGAGGATAGGATAGGATAGAGAATAGGATGGGATAGAGGATAGGATAGGATAGAGGATAGGATAGGATAGAGGATAGGATACGATAGAGGATAAGGATAGGATAGAGGATAGGATAGGATAGAGGATAGGATATGATAGAGGATAGGATAGGATAGAGGATAGGATAGGATAGAGGATAGGATAGGATAGAGGATAGGATACGATAGAGGATAGGATAGGATAGAGAATAGGATAGGATAGAGGATAGGATAGGATAGAGGATAGGATACTATAGAGGATAGGATAGGATAGAGGATGGGATAGGATAGAGGATAATATAGGATAGAGGATAGGATAGGATAGAGGATAGGATAGGATAGAGGATACGATATAGGATTTAATAGGATAGAGGATAGGATTTAATAGGATAGAGGATAGGGTACGATAGAGGATAGAGGATAGGATAGAGGATAGGATAGGATAGAGGATAGGATAGGATAAAGGATAGGATAGGATAGAGGATAGGATAGAGGATAGGATAGGATAGAGGATAGGATAGGATAGAGGATAGGATACGATAGAGGATAAGGATAGGATAGAGGATAGGATAGGATAGAGGATAGGATAGGATAGAGAATAGGATAGGATAGAGGATAGGATACGATAGAGGATAGGATAGGATAGAGGATACGATATAGGATTTAATAGGATAGAGTATAGGATACGATAGAGGATAGGATACGATAGAGGATAGGATATGATAGAGGATAGGATAGGATAGAGGATAGGATAGGATTGAGGATAGGATAGGATAGAGGATAGGATAGGATAGAGGATAGCATAGGATAGAGGATAGGATAGGATAGAGGATAGGATAGGATAGAGGATAGGATAGGATAGAGGATAGGATAGGATAGAGGATTGGATAGGATAGGGGATAGGATACGATAGAGGATAGGATATGATAGAGGATAGGATAGGATAGTGGATAGGATATGATAGAGGATAGGATAGGATAGAGGATAGGATAGGATAGGATAGGATAGAGGATAGGATAGGATAGAGGATAGGATAGGATAGAGGATACGATATAGGATTTAATAGGATAGAGTATAGGATACGATAGAGGATAGGATAGGATAGAGGATAGGATAGGATTGAGGATAGGATAGGATAGAGGATAGGATGGGATAGAGGATAGGATAGGATAGAGGATAGGATAGGATAGAGGATAGGATAGGATAGAGAATAGGATAGGATAGAGGATAGGATACGATAGAGGATAGGATACGATAGAGGATAGGATAGGATAGAGGATACGATATGGGATTTAATAGGATAGAGGATAGGATACGATAGAGGATAGGATAGGATAGAGGATAGAGGATAGGATAGAGGATAGGATAGGATAGAGGATAGGATAGAGGATAGGATAGGATAGAGGATAGGATAGGATAGAGGATAGGATAGGATAGAGGATAGGATAGGATACAGGATAGGATAGGATAGAGGATAGGATAGGATAGAGAATAGGATGGGATAGAGGATAGGATAGGATAGAGGATAGGATAGGATAGAGGATAGGATACGATAGAGGATAAGGATAGGATAGAGGATAGGATAGGATAGAGGATAGGATATGATAGAGGATAGGATAGGATAGAGGATAGGATAGGATAGAGGATAGGATAGGATAGAGGATAGGATAGGATAGAGGATAGGATAGGATAGAGGATAGGATAGGATAGAGGATACGATATAGGATTTAATAGGATAGAGGATAGGATACGATAGAGGATAGGATAGGATAGAGGATAGGATAGGATAGAGAATAGGATATAGGATTGGATAGGATAGCGGATAGGATAGGATAGAGGATTGGATAGGATAGGGGATAGGATACGATAGAGGATAGGATAGGATAGAGAATAGGATATAGGATTGGATAGGATAGAGGATAGGATAGGATAGAGGATAGGATAGGATAGAGGATAGGATACGATAGAGGATAAGGATAGGATAGAGGATAGGATAGGATAGAGGATAGGATATGATAGAGGATAGGATAGGATAGAGGATAGGATAGGATAGAGGATAGGATAGGATAGAGGATAGGATAGGATAGAGGATAGGATAGGATAGAGGATAGGATAGGATAGAGGATAGGATAGGATACAGGATAGGATAGGATAGAGGATAGGATAGGATAGAGAATAGGATGGGATAGAGGATAGGATAGGATAGAGGATAGGATAGGATAGAGGATAGGATACGATAGAGGATAAGGATAGGATAGAGGATAGGATAGGATAGAGGATAGGATATGATAGAGGATAGGATATGATAGAGGATAGGATAGGATAGAGGATAGGATAGGATAGAGGATAGGATAGGATAGAGGATAGGATAGGATAGAGGATAGGATAGGATAGAGGATACGATATAGGATTTAATAGGATAGAGGATAGGATACGATAGAGGATAGGATAGGATAGAGGATAGGATAGGATAGAGAATAGGATATAGGATTGGATAGGATAGCGGATAGGATAGGATAGAGGATTGGATAGGATAGGGGATAGGATACGATAGAGGATAGGATAGGATAGAGAATAGGATATAGGATTGGATAGGATAGAGGATAGAATAGGATAGAGGATAGGATAGGATAGAGGATAGGATATGATACAGGATAGGATAGGATAGAGGATAGGATAGGATAGAGGATAGGATAGGATACAGGATAGGATAGGATAGAGGATAGGATAGGATAGAGAAAAGGATGGGATAGAGGATAGGATAGGATAGAGGATAGGATAGGATAGAGGATAGGATACGATAGAGGATAAGGATAGGATAGAGGATAGGATACGATAGAGGATAGGATAGGATAGAGGATACGATATAGGATTTAATAGGATAGAGTATAGGATACGATAGAGGATAGGATAGGATAGAGGATAGGATATGATAGAGGATAGGATAGGAGAGAGGATAGGATAGGATAGAGGATAGGATAGGATAGAGGATAGGATAGGATAGAGGATAGGATAGGATAGAGGATAGGATAGGATAGAGGATAGGATACGATAGAGGATAGGATATAGGATTTAATAGGATAGAGGATAGGATACGATAGAGGATAGGATAGGATAGAGGATAGGATAGGATAGAGGATAGGATAGGATAGAGGATAGGATAGAGGATAGGATAGAGGATAGGATAGGATAGAGGATATGATAGGATAGAGGATAGGATACGATAGAGGATAGGATAGGATAGAGGATACGATATAGGATTTAATAGGATAGAGGATAGGATACGATAGAGGAAAGGATAGGATAGAGGATAATATAGGATAGAGGATAGGATAGGATAGAGGATAGGATAGGATAGAGGATAGGATACGATAGAGGATAGGATACGATAGAGGATAGGATAGGATAGAGGATCCGATATAGGATTTAATAGGATAGAGGATAGGATACGATAAAGGATAGGATAGGATAGAGGATAGGATAGGATAGAGAATAGGATATAGGATTGGATAGGATAGCGGATAGGATAGGATAGAGGATAGGATAGGACAGAGGATAGGATAGGATAGAGGATAGGATAGGATAGAGGATAGGAAAGGATAGAGGATAGGATACGATAGAGGATAGGATAGGATAGAGAATAGGATATAGGATTGGATAGGATAGCGGATAGTATAGGATAGAGGATAGGATAGGATAGAGGATGGGATATGATAGAGGATAGGATAGGATAGAGGATAGGATAGGATAGAGGATAGGATACGATAGAGGATAGGATAGGATAGAGGATAGGATAGGATAGAGAATAGGATATAGGATTGGATAGGATAGCGGATAGGATAGGATAGAGGATAGGATAGGATAGAGGATAGGATATGATAGAGGATAGGATAGGATAGAGGATAGGATACGATAGAGGATAGGATAGGATAGCGGATCGGATATGTTAGAAGATAGGATAGGACAGAGGATAGGATAGGATAGAGGATAGGATAGGATAGAGGATAGGATAGGATAGAGGATAGGATACGATAGAGGATAGGATAGGATAGAGAATAGGATATAGGATTGGATAGGATAGTTGATAGGATAGGATAGAGGATAGGATAGGATAGAGGATAGGATATGATAGAGGATAGGATAGGATAGAGGATAGGATAGGATAGAGGATAGGATACGATAGAGGATAGGATAGGATAGAGAATAGGATATAGGATTGGATAGGATAGAGGATAGAATAGGATAGAGGATAGGATAGGATAGAGTATAGGATATAGGATTGGATAGGATAGAGGATAGAATAGGATAGAGGATAGGATAGGATAGAGGATAGGATAGGTTGAGGATAGGATAGGATAGAGGATAGGATAGGATAGCGGATAGGATATGTTAGAGGATAGGATAGGATAGAGGATAGGATAGGATAGAGGATAGGATAGGATAGAGGATAGGATAGGATAGAGGATAGGATAGGATAGAGAATAGGATAGGATAGAGGATAGGATAGGATAGAGGATAGGATAGGATAGAGGATAGGATAGGATAGAGGATAGGATAGGATAGAGGATAGGATAGGATAGAGGATAGGATAGGATAGAGGATAGGATAGGATAGAGAATAGGATAGGATAGAGGATAGGATTTGGTAGAGGATAGGATAGGATTGAGGGTACGATAGGATAGTGGATAGGGTTTGATAGAGGATAGGATAGGATAGAGGATATGATAGGATAGAGGATAGGATAGGATAGAGGATAGGATAGGATAGAGAATAGGATATAGGATTGGATAGGATAGAGGATAGAATAGGATAGAGGATAAGATAGGATAGAGGATAGGATATGATAGAGGATAGGATAGGATAGAGGATAGGAAAGGATAGAGGATAGGATAGGATAGAGGATAGGATAGGATAGTGGATAGGATAGGATAGAGAATAGGATAGGATGGAGGATAGGATAGCATAGAGGATAGGATAGGATTGAGGGTACGATAGGATAGAGGATAGAATAGGATAGAGGATAGGATAGGATAGAGGATACGATATAGGATTTAATAGGATAGAGTATAGGATACGATAGAGGATAGGATAGGATAGAGGATAGGATAGGATTGAGGATAGGATAGGATAGAGGATAGGATGGGATAGAGGATAGGATAGGATAGAGGATAGGATAGGATAGAGGATAGGATAGGATAGAGAATAGGATAGGATAGAGGATAGGATACGATAGAGGATAGGATACGATAGAGGATAGGATAGGATAGAGGATACGATATGGGATTTAATAGGATAGAGGATAGGATACGATAGAGGATAGGATAGGATAGAGGATAGAGGATAGGATAGAGGATAGGATAGGATAGAGGATAGGATAGGATACAGGATAGGATAGGATAGAGGATAGGATAGGATAGAGGATAGGATAGGATAGAGGATAGGATACGATAGAGGATAGGATAGGATAGAGGATACGATATAGGATTTAATAGGATAGAGGATAGGATAGAGGATAGGATAGGATAGAGGATAGGATAGGATAGAGGATAGGATACGATAGAGGATAGGATAGGATAGAGGATACGATATAGGATTTAATAGGATAGAGGATAGGATACGATAGAGGATAGGATAGGATAGAGGATAGGATAGGATAGAGGATAGGATAGGATAGAGGATAGGATAGAGGATAGGATAGAGGATAGGATAGGATAGAGGATATGATAGGATAGAGGATAGGATACGATAGAGGATAGGATAGGATAGAGGATACGATATAGGAATTAATAGGATAGAGGATAGGATACGATAGAGGAAAGGATAGGATAGAGGATAATATAGGATAGAGGATAGGATAGGATAGAGGATAGGATAGGATAGAGGATAGGATACGATAGAGGATAGGATACGATAGAGGATAGGATAGGATAGAGGATCCGATATAGGATTTAATAGGATAGAGGATAGGATACGATAAAGGATAGGATAGGATAGAGGATAGGATAGGATAGAGAATAGGATATAGGATTGGATAGGATAGCGGATAGGATAGGATAGAGGATAGGATAGGACAGAGGATAGGATAGGATAGAGGATAGGATAGGATAGAGGATAGGAAAGGATAGAGGATAGGATACGATAGAGGATAGGATAGGATAGAGAATAGGATATAGGATTGGATAGGATAGCGGATAGGATAGGATAGAGGATAGGATAGGATAGAGGATGGGATATGATAGAGGATAGGATAGGATAGAGGATAGGATAGGATAGAGGATAGGATACGATAGAGGATAGGATAGGATAGAGGATAGGATAGGATAGAGAATAGGATATAGGATTGGATAGGATAGCGGATAGGATAGGATAGAGGATAGGATAGGATAGAGGATAGGATATGATAGAGGATAGGATAGGATAGAGGATAGGATACGATAGAGGATAGGATAGGATAGCGGATCGGATATGTTAGAAGATAGGATAGGACAGAGGATAGGATAGGATACTATAGAGGATAGGATAGGATAGAGGATAGGATAGGATAGAGGATAGGATACGATAGAGGATAGGATAGGATAGAGAATAGGATATAGGATTGGATAGGATAGCGGATAGGATAGGATAGAGGATAGGATAGGATAGAGGATAGGATATGATAGAGGATAGGATAGGATAGAGGATAGGATAGGATAGAGGATAGGATACGATAGAGGATAGGATAGGATAGAGAATAGGATATAGGATTGGATAGGATAGAGGATAGAATAGGATAGAGTATAGGATATAGGATTGGATAGGATAGAGGATAGAATAGGATAGAGGATAGGATAGGATAGAGGATAGGATAGGATAGCGGATAGGATATGTTAGAGGATAGGATACGATAGAGGATAGGATAGGATAGAGATAGGATAGGATAGAGGATAGGATAGGATAGAGGATAGGATAGGTTGAGGATAGGATAGGATAGAGGATAGGATAGGATAGCGGATAGGATATGTTAGAGGATAGGATAGGATAGAGGATAGGATAGGATAGAGGATAGGATAGGATAGAGGATAGGATAGGATAGAGGATAGGATAGGATAGAGGATAGGATAGGATAGAGGATAGGATAGGATTGAGGGTACGATAGGATAGT